>NC_057712.1:15623829-15645983 GCF_004010195.1 Chiloscyllium plagiosum | reverse complement strand
TCAAGATCCTGTTGTAATCTGAGGTAACCTTCTTCGCTGTCCACCACTCCTCCAATTTTGGTGTCACCTGCAAACTTACTAACTATACGTCTTATGCTCACATCCAAATCATTTATATAATTGACAAAAAGTAGTGGACCCAGCACCGATCCTTATGGCACTCCACTGGTCACAGGCCTCCAGTCTGAAAAACAACCCTCCACCATCACTCTCTGTCTTCTACATTTGAGCCAGTTCTGTATCCAAATGGCTCGTTCTCCCTGTATTCCGTGAGATCTAACCTTGCTAACAAGTCTCCCATGGGGAACCTTGTTGAATTCTTTACTGCAGTCCAATAGATCACATCTACCGCTCTGCCCTTATCAATCCTCTTTGTTACTTCATCAAAAAACTCAATCAAGTTTGTGAGACATGATTTCCCATGCACAAGTAAAACATTTGACATCTTTAAAACCTATTAGTGCCCTTACAACTGAAATAGTAGAATCTTAGAATCTGCCTTGATGGCCTGCGCACAGGCACACTAAACAGAAACTTCCAAAAGTGATTAATCTGATCTGAGAATTTATCCAATTTTGTGGGCTGGGTTGGCTTAAAGTATGTTTTAAACCAGAGCAAAAAATCTGAATGCAAATCACACTTAAAAGTTTTTTACACAGGTTTGAGTGACATTAAGCAAATTGCACTGAAACAATACCAGGACACTCCAGACTGCAGAATACGCCAGGTCACTGGCCATCACCCATAGGAAAAGCTAATAAAACTAGTGAAAGACTCACCCTGACCTAGTTCAGCTTGTATACCTCAGTGTAGAGGTCTGTAAAGCCAGTCTGGTCATTTTGAAGTACTACTGGTTTTGTTTCTGCTTTTTCTTCTGTGCCGAGTCACAGAACACTCTGGGCTACATGATATTGCAGGTCACAGTTATGGGATATTCCAGGTACAGGCTACTGCAGGTTTGCACGCTACTCTAGATCATAGGGCATTCCAGATTGTAGGACACGGGACACTCCAGGACATGGAACACTCCTGAACTAACTCCACAGTGGCTGGTATCCCATCACCAAGTCACTCTTTATTTACACATGGACAGTCCTTGACTTTAGTACTGCCTCATTCAGAGTCAAATACCAGAGTGTCAGCATCTCTGGCATATTATTTTTTAATATGTCAGCCAGGGCTCCCTGATTGGACCAGATTAACAGCCCCAATCAGGAGAACTCATATTCAATGAAGTTCAGCTGGCTGACCTCATTCCAATCACTGCACTCCAGGAATGGGATAATGGGATATTCCAGGAGGAGGATACAACAGGTTACCGTACTCAATAGAATGTCTTCGCTAATCAAATTCACATGTTAGCAAACTCACAGAATATCTGTGAATCTGATTTGATGAGGTTATTGAAGGAAATCCAGACAGAACACAATGGAAAGAGTACATTGTTTTCCATCAATCAGTGTGGCATGCACAGAGTGATGACAGAGCAACAAGGGTGACAGGGGAAAGATTTAAAAGGGACTTAAGGTTGATAGATGTATGGAATAAGCAGCCAGAGGCATTGGTGAAGGCTTGGACAATTACAGTATTTAAAAGGCATTTGCATGCGCATATGAATAGGAAGGGTTTAGAAGGATATTGGGCCAAGTGCTGGCAAATGGAACTAGTTTGGGTTATGGTATCTAGTCAGCATGGACAAGTTGGATCGAAGGGTCTGTTTCCATGCTGTCCATTTCTATGATGATATGACACTGGGATAAGTAGAGGAATTGATAAGAGAATGATTACTTATGGTTTGCCGACTGAACATGGAAATTCTATGTTCCATTTCTAAAGCACAGCCACATGATAGCATTGAGAGTATCCATTTGAGATCCATCAGTCATACTATCCAAGGCCATTTGAGCTATTGTAAAACTGTAATCTATCCAAATCACACATGCTTGTCACTGTCTGTGCGCGTGTGTGCGTATGTGTGTGTGCACGCGTGCATGTGTGTATGTGCGTGTGTGCACGTGCGTGTGAGTATGTGTGTGCGCGCTCGTGCATGTGTGTGCATGCATGCTTGTGTGTGCGTGCATGCCTGTGTGCGTGCATGTGTGCGTGTGTCCTTCAACTTTTAGCAACTCAAGATACTTTATATGAGAGAATGACTTGTAGAAAGACCTCTCTGGCAATGCCACAACTTCTTTGACATACCCAAATGTCCTTGGTGGGATTCCAAGGATCTACTTCTTCAGGATGGTGGGTCAGTGCAACCCATCACCAGGATCAGGTGGTTGTCCATCTCAATATTCCTCTGCAACATCATCTCATTAAACATGCTGAGGACTTGGCAGAAATAGGTTTCTCTGTTTGAGAACAGAACTCACTTTAAGGTGTGAAAAGAAAAGTATAATAAGCACCTTAGAGAAAGGATATATTTAAAGACAAAGATTTTTGATCCATTAATACCAATGGGTGGGACTTTTTTAGCAGAGTGTCCGTGATATACTAATAAGTCATCTGCTGCACAGAAAGCCTGGTTGCCACAGGGCCTTGTTTAGCCCCACCCGCAATATCTATAAAGACCATTTTCTTATTGAGTCATTCATTATTGGAGAGCAAAAAAAAGCTCTCTCCTATTTTTCATTAACGGAGGAATTTCACTCCCACATGTGCATGCAAAGCCCTCACTCACAAACTAAAGAATCATTGACTATTCCTTTTCAGTCCTCAGTGTAAATTCTGGCATAGGTTTCAAGTTCATGAATTCTAAATTAAACAAGCATTGATTTGTATGTACAGTAGTATTTCAGTCAAAGCCTGCCAATACATATATCAATTAGTACAATGAATGGTTTGAAATGAGAAATCTTGGTAAGATAAACTCTGAAAGAAACTCAACCCTTTTGTTCTATCTGGACTTATGGAGATCTTAAGTGAAAGACAAGTACAATGAGAGAAAATAAGCAAGACATTTTTTCTGCATGGACAAATGAACAAAATGAAGTTCCAGCAAAATGATACCATACAGGAATTGCTAAACTGGAATGAACCAGTTTCTGTTTGTACTTGTGCATGTTGATGCGGACATGCATATGCATGAATTTTCATACAGGATGAAGCATGTAAATAAGTTCATCACTGAGGTCAGCTTAAAACCAAATTATGAAATCAAGTTTCAGTCGGAAACTTAAACCCCTTCCAGCCAGAGATTCAGATTCACCGTTTAATCTTCCTTCACTGTAGAGAGACAGGGTTGCATGAATGTTCTCATAAGAGTCAGAGAGTCATAGGGATATACAGCATGGAAACAGTCCCTTGCGTCCAAGTGAACAGTGCCGATCAGATTTCTAAATTAATCTAGTCCCGGTTGCCAGCATTTAGCTCATATCCCTTTAAACCCTTCCTATTCATGTACCCATCCAGGTGCCTTTTAAACATTGCAATGGTACCAGCCTCCACTACTTCCTCTGGCAATTCATCCATACACACACCACCCTCTGCGTGAAAAGTTGCCCCTTAGGTCCCTATTACCCTAAACCAATGCCTTCTAGTTTTGGACTCCCCTACTCCTCATGTGATATACACAGAATTCTAGGAGAGTGGGCCTTTGTTCCATTTCCCCAACCCCGTTGAAAGGTCATGGAAGGGGTTAGAATTTGATGATTTGTCTTATTAACATAAAATCCATTCCCGCTCACCATAACTTGCTCCTGACCAACTTTCAAGTCGGGGAGACTTGAACTATTGGTAGATGTGTTCCAATTGAGATGTAAAAGTTGTGACTTGATGGTAGTTTATGATAAGGAGAATACTTCAAGGAATTCTTCTTGCTGTATATGTTAGATTTTTCTAACTTGCGATATAGCTTTTTTCCTTGTTTCATTATAATAGTGTGTTGGCAGCCTTATGTGAATGTATACAGTGACTGATCACCACAATAACTAAACTACAAAAACTGGACCTATCAAACTAGATTTCACTCAGATCTGACTTGCAAAGTATTACTGTCAGCTTGGATTGTAAGACCTCTCAATCAGAATGTTATGGGGTCAAGATCAACATCAGGACTTGATGGAAATTCTATGTTCTTTCTCGAAAGCTCATCCATATGAAAGCATTGAGAAAATATTAGCTTTTCAAGAGTAGAAAAGCAGTAGATTTAATTTCTGTATCCATCTAAGATCCATAATTTAAAACAGATCGTGGTTCATTCAGCTCTCCACATCTTTCTAATGCTATCACCTCTAACCATTCTAATTTATCTCCTGCATTACTTAGTTTTAATAATTTGAATTTTGCCTCATTTTATCTAATCGATAGCCTACTTGTACCTAAAAATATTTTGCACTAATGAGGATGAAAGACTACCAATGGTAGGAGTGAATCAAATTTGAGGCTATAATTAGATTAGCCATGATGCATTGGAGAAACCTAAGGGGCTGAATGGCCTATTCTCGCTCATAAACTGCATGTCTGTATGTTTGTTCATATAATTTATAAGATCATTTGAATTAAACACCAATGTGATACCATTGTCGAAACCAGGACTGCAGCAGTTCAAATAGGCCTATCATCTTCGTAGGATAAGAAACACAGATTGTACTGATGTCTTCACTGTACTGATTGGAATAAAAGGTTAGCCAAATGCACCTCATAGAATATGAGTTCCCTGATTTGGGCTGTTAATCTGGTCCAATCAGGGAGCCCTGGCTGACACATATAAAGAGAAGTGTCAGCGGCTCAGTTCGCTCAAAGAGCTGGCTCTGAGCTAGCTGAGTCAGTGTAATGTACTATATGTGTGGAAATAAAGGGTGACTTGGTGATGGAATATTGGCCTTTGAGGAGTTATTTTACTCACATCCTAAGAAAAATTGCAATCAGTATTAAAATTTATGCAACTTAGAATTAAGGAAGTAGACTCTGTTTTAGTATTTTTGCTTTCTACTAATCTGTTCTCATTTTCCTTTCACCAGCGTATCAGATACAATTTTGGATCTAGGTGGAAAAATATTAGCAAAATAATTATAACAAGAACTTAATTGCTGGAAAAACTCAGTAGGTCAGGCAGCATCTGTGGAGAGAAAGCAGAGTTAAAGTTTCAGATTCTTCTTCAGAACTAATTGTAGATGTGAAACGGCTGCTATGGTGAAGATGGGATTGAGGTGGGAGGAGGTGAGAAGGGGTGAATGATAGGTGGAGATGGAGCCCAGAGTGAGGGAGGGAAAAACAGCCAAAGGTGTGGGCAAAAGTCAGTCTGGGAAAATGAATAGTTGCTCAGAGGAATTGTTAGTGGCTGACAATGGGTTGTTTGTGGAAGCAGCTTATGTGATGACAAGGCTGGGTATGTGGGGTTTAGAGTAAGGACATGGGAGAAGGTGCTGAGGTCCTGAAACTATTGAACTCAACATTGAGTCCTGGTGGCTGCAGAGTTCCCAAGCAGAAAATGAGGTGCTGTCCTGCTGCAGATACAACAGTCCATGTCAGTATCAATATGAATGACCAGCCACAGACCTGTGGAAATGAGGTCCCATCCATGCATTCAGAATGCCTGTTACTGTTACTTGTGACACTATCATGGCGCTAAATGACATGGACTTCAAGTAGATCTAGCAACTCAAGACTGTACATCCATAGAATCCCTACAGTATGGAAACAGGCCCTTCAGCGCAACAAGTGCAAACCAACCCTCGGAAAAGTATCCCACCCAAACTCATTTCCACTACCCTATTACTCTACATATACCCCTGACTAAAGCACCTAACACAGACATCCCTGAATATTATGGGCAATTTAGTGTGGTCAATTCATCTAACCTGCACATTTTTAGATTGTGGGAGGAAACCAGAGCACCCGGAGGAAACCCACATAGACACGGGGAGAATGCAAACTCCACACACGCAGTCACCCGAGGTTGGAATCAAATCCAGGTCCCTGGCGCTGTGAGGCAACATTGCTAACCACTGAGCCACATTGCCGCCCTATGGGGAGGTAATGGCCTCGTGGTATTATTTCTGGACTGTTAATCCAGAGACCCAGGTAATGTTCTGGGGACCTAGGTTCAAACGCCACCACACCACATAAAGGAATTTGAATTCAGTAAAAGAAAATCTGGAATGAAGAGTCTAATGATGACCATGAATTTATAGGACGGTATGGTAGCTCAGTGGTTAGCACTGCTAACTCACAGCACCAGGGACCCAGGTTCGATTCCAGCCTTGGGCAACTGTCTGTGTGGAGATTGCGCATTCTCCGTATGTCTGTGTTGGTTCCTCCGGGTGCTCTGGTTTCCTTCCACAGTCCAAAGATGTGCAGGTTAGGTGAATTACCAAGCTAAATTGTCCATAGTGTTCAGGGATGTGTAGGTGAGGTGCATAAATCAGGGGAAAATGTAAGGTAATGGGTCTGGGTGGGATACTCTTCGGAGGGTTATTGTGAACTTACTGGGCCGAACGGCCTGTTTCCGCACTGTCGGGGTCCTAATTCTAATTCTATCCATTGGGCACTGAGTCTAATCATTGTCATCAGAACTGTAACCAAACACAATCTGTAAGCTCATGGCTTGGTATATCTCTCACTCTACCATGACCAGTGTATCAACCCTGGTTCAATGAAAAGTGAAGGAGGGCATGCCAGGAGCAGCACCAGGCATACCTAAAAATGAAGTGTCAACCTGTTAAAGCGACAAAACAGGACTACTAACATGCCAAACAGCATAAGCAACAAGTGATTGCCTGGGCTAAGTGAGTCCACAACCAAAGGATCTAAATTCTGAAGTCCTACCACATCTAGTCATGAGTGGTGATGGACAATTAAACAACTCACTGGAGGAGGAGGCTTCACAAATATTCCCATCCTTAATGATAGAGAAGCTCAGCACATCAGTGCAAAAGATAAGGCTGATGGACTAGCAACAATTTTCAGGTAGAAGTGGGTGATCCATCTAGGTTCCCTCCAGCATCACAGATACCAGTCTTCAGCGAATGTGATTCCCTCTGCATGACATCATGCTGGAGGAACTGTATACTGGAAGGACCAAAGGCCCTGACAAACTTCCAGAAATACTACTGAAAATGGCTGCTCCAAATCTGTCATACATCCAGCTCTTCCTGTCCCACTTATCTGACAATGTGCAAAATTTTCCAAAAAATGTCCCATATACAAAACGGTGGATAAATCCAATCTGCACCATTGAATCCCTGACAATTAACATTCTGCTGGTTACCATTGACCAGAAACTGGACTAGTCAAATGAATGCAGTGGCTACAAGATCAGGTCGGAGGCCAGGAGTACTGCAGCTACTCACTTGCTTCCTGATTCCCCGAAGCCTGTCCACCATCTACAAGCACCAGTCAGTAGTATGATGGAATACTCCGCACTTGCCCGGGTGAATACAGCTTCAACAATCAAGCAATATCCAGGACAAATCAACCAGCTTGATTGGCATCACATTCGCAAATATTTACTCCCTCCATCAACGATGCAGAGATTCAGCAAAGTTCCTTAGACATTATTTCCAAACTCATGACCTCTACTATCGAGATGGAAACAGGGCAGCAGATACTTGGGAACAGTACCATCTGCAAATTCCCCTCTGAGTCACTCACCAACCTGACTTGGAAATATATATCTTCAATGTCAATGAGTCAAATTCCTGGAACTTCGTCCGTAACAACATTGTGAGTTTCCATAAACAATCATGAGAGGCGTGGATAGGATAGACAAGGTCTTTTCCCTGGGGTGGGGGGATTCCAGACCTAGAGGGCATAGGTTTAGCTTGAGAGGGTAAAGGTATAAAAAGGACTCAAAGGACAATGTTTCCATGCAGAGGGTGGTGCATGTATGGAATGAGCTGCCAGAGGAAGAGGTGGAGGCTGGTTCAATTACAGCATTTAAAAGGCATCTGGATGGGTATATGAATAGGAAGGGTTTGGAGAGATATGGGCCAAGTGTTGACAAATGGGACTAGATTAAGTTAGGATATCTGGTCAGCGTGGATGCGTTGGACCATGGGGTTTGTTTCTGTGCTGTACATCTCTATGACACTAAAAAGACTGAATTCAAGAAGTCAGCTCCCCACCATCAGTAATAAATGAGAGCCCAGTCAGCGGCACCCACATTGCATGAATGAATAGAGCGATTTGCAGAGTTGAGGTGAAATGGACTACACTGAATATGAAGAGTTTGTCAAAGTATGGTATCAGGGAAACCTGGTAAATGTGAAATCGTGGAAATCAGGGGAAAAGCTCTCAGTTGGCTGGAGTCATACTTGGAACAAAAGAAGATGCTGGGTTTTCAGGAACTAATCATCTCAGTCCAAGGACAGTGCTGCAGGAGGTCCTCAGCGTAGTTTGTTTCAGGTATAAAAGTTCATCTATGACAAAATCTCTGTCATAAGGTTAGAGGTGAGAACGCTTATTGGTGGTTGCCTAATGTTCAGCTCCATTCTGATTCTGTCAAATCATGAAGCAGCCTGTGTCCTGAAGTTGGATATGGACAACCTAAAGACTAAGGGTTATTGCATGATGAGTAGTACAAATGTCAGACGATGTCCATCTGCAACAAATGAAAGCCCAAATGCATTCTTGTTTTGCGTTCATTTGCATATTGATTGAATGTTCATAAAAGGTAAATTTTGCTCTTGTTTTACCTTTACTGTAGTGTGAGGGGGAAATATACCTGTCTACTGACTTTTGACAGGTCTTGGATCATTCTCAGTGATAAATTAGGAGTGTCGGATGTCACACGACACTAGGAAGCTTGTAATTTCAAATAAATCTGTTGGACTATAAACTGGCATTGTGTGACGTCTGATCTTATCCATCCCAGTCCAACACCAGTATCGTCACATCATAAACTGAGAAGTGCAATGAGGAATCAATTCGTGCATACAGGTTACTGATAAAACGTAAATTGGGCCCAACCTTGGAACGTGTTCACTTCTCTCCTCCTCAAGTCTTCAGCTGACACACTGGGAAATTCTGCCAATATTAAACCTACTTTGGGCCAAACATAAAATCCTCCAGTGGCCCAGCTGGGAAGGTTTACTGAAATGTGTGATTTTCCAAGTGATGCTGAGGAAACTAAATTGTGGATGATAATGACACTAATCGGCAGGGTAGGCCCACTGAGCCTGAGCTAATGACCAAAGCTGTCAGTGTTCAGGGATCTGACTTCGTATCAGAAATATAAAGCAATCAACTGACTGCTGCTTTAAACTCAACTGAAATCCTGTTGTTGTCACGTGGATTCTGAATAATGTACAGTGAAATGTGTGTTCTGTCACCCGCACATCGGTGCCATTTATATTAACTAAGAATAAAATTTTAATAAAGATAACTTAGAGTGTCCAACATTTCCTTCTGAACTGCTACAGCATGCCACTGTCAGAGTCCCACTCCAGGCTTTCTAGCCCACGCCATGTTGCAGAGAGAGTCCCACTCAAGGCTTTCCAGCCCATCCCATGATGCCGAGCGAGTCCCGCTCCAGGTTTTCCAGCTGCCAGGGGCCCACTGCACGCGGAAGCGAGAGTCCCACTCCTGACTTCACAGGCCAACCGACCGATTCTGCAGCCACCGCCACTCCAGAGCCCATCAAAACCATCTCCTGTCAAAGAGCTCCCTTTTTCAGGTAAATTTGAGAAAAAAAAGGGAGAAGAAGGAAAAGAGAAGATTAGATTAGATTCCCTACAGTGTGGAAACAGGCCCTTCAGCCCAACCAGTCCACACTGACCCTCCGAAGAGTAACCCACCCAGTCCCACTTCCCTCTGACTAATGCACCTAACACTATGGGCAATTTAGCGTGGCCAATTCACCTGACCTGCACATCTTTGGACTGTGGGAGGAAACTAGAGCACCCAGAGGAAACCCATGCAGCCACAGGGAGAATGTGCATATTCCACACAGACAGTCACCTGAGGCTGGAATTGAACCTAGGACTGAGCCACCATGCCATCCTTAAGGAAATAAAAAACGCAGATGAAGAGTGCAAGCCTGGGCATGGAAGCCTTTAAGCTGCCTGCACTGACGCCGCCATCATGGAAGTTTATCTTGGTAGCTCAGTTATGTTGTCATGTCTGCAATCTCAACAATCTCACATGTGGTTGAAATAAAAGGGGCCAAGGAAGAAGTATTCATTTATGTTAGAACAATGGCGCATATTAATGTTTATTGTTCATTTCTGATTTTCAAAGCAGATCCAAAACCGGTTTGTAGAACGCAAGGAAACAAATGCTGGATTCTGAATTCATTACCAGACAGAATGCCTTAAATGATTAATTTTTTATACATTATGTTGTTGAATCTGATCATGAATAATCACAGATGAATTATTGAGCCAACTGTCCTGTTCCTAATCGGCATTATTTTGGTTTTATGTTGTGCAGGAGATTGTGCAATTTAATGGGATTCCTGGAAACCTGTAAATCACTTGTATATTCACATTGCATCTTCCTTTAGCTAACACGGGGTTAATGAATAACAGGCGTTTATACAAGCCAAATTACGCAATATTATAGTGAGAGGAAGAAAGCTTGAAGCCTGATAGTGAGGTAAGGCCATAAACATCTACCTTGGCTGTGTTGCTTTCTGCATTTATGTGCACTTTGTAGTCACCTAGAATTTTTGCCTTATTAAATCAGATGGGATGAGTCATCCAGATCTTCTTCCTTGTTGTGGTCAATAGTCAAAACACTAACTCACGGTTATCACAAAGTCAATAAAGTTTCCTGTTTTGGAGCACAAAAACTGCATTGATCTATTCATAGAATCCCCTACAGTGTGAAATCAGGCCATTTGGCCCATCAAGTTCACACTGACCCTCTGAAGAGCATTCCACCCAGACCCCCACTCCTTTCCTGTGCCTGTAAGTCAGCATTTCCCATGGCTAATCCACCTAGCCTGCATATCCCCAGATGCAATGGACAATCCACCTGTGCATCAATGGACTGTGGGAGGAAGACTGAAGCACCCAGAAGGAATCCAAGCAGACACAGGGAGAACACGCAAACTCCCCTCAGACAATCATCTGAGGGCAGAATCGAACCCAGGTTCCAAATGCTGCGAGGCAGCAGTGCTAACCACTTAGCCACTGTTCTACCCACATCATTGTGTTCTGTACCTTCAGGTGTCTCTCCAATTACAGAAGCAAGTGAATTTACATTTTCAATGATTACTTCTATTGTTATTTTGAATATCTCATAATATTACTGTCTCTTTTGTTTTAATATAACTTGAATAAGTACTTTAGGTAAGTTGCTAGCATGGCCTTTTTTTTATTCTTGACTAACACACCAGCCACGCACTTCTTTTCCTCTTATGTAAGTGTTCTGAGTAAGGCAGTAAGCCCTTTAGTGCAACGCTCCATGCTTGAAATGTTTTTTGTGGTTTGTGAAGGAGCAGTTAAATGAAGCCATTTTGTATTAATTTTAATACATGGCTTTAGCAGGCCTTGCCAGAGCAGCAGAGGAATGTGAAAATACTTAAAATGCCCTGAAACAGACAAAAAACTAACACATGCCACAATGCGAGAACCGAACGAAATGGATATAGCATCACAGACATTGCAGAAAACCCAAACTATCCTGAAGGGGAAGTGATCCATATGTTTCAAACATTCCATGTGGATGTTAAGGACATATGTGTTACAGCTTTGGCTTTTTCCCAATATCTATATTTGTGTTCATGGCTAGACTGCGGTTTTCACAAGCAGACAAAGGCCTTGATTTGAACTTCATACCATTTTTTTTGTGGGTGATCAGAGACATGATTCCGCAAATTTGCCCTGGAAATGAGGCCTGGGGTAATTCACATCTCGTTTAGATCTTGGCACTTAAGTTCATCAGATGCATAGATCCTGAGTCCTTCTGCGTTGGGGTCTTGCCATTGGGTTGGAGGGGACAGGATTTTCTTTCAAAGAACACTCCTGTTCTATGTGGAATCATTAGTAAAGTAAATGTTTTAATTTATAAACCATATTCTTTGGGACATCGCAGACTCTGATCATCCCTATTACTGAATTGCTATGACAGGGTACAAACTGTCTGAATCTGCCTGATATTATATGATGTAGTGAGGCCTGATATTATATGATGTGGAGGTGCCGGTGTTGGACTGGGGTGGACAAAGTTAAAAAATCACACAATACCAGGTTATAGTCCAGCAGGTTTATTTGGAAGCACTAACTTTCAGAGTGCTGCTCCTGCATCAGATAGCTAGTGGAACAGGATCATAGGACACACAATTTATAGTAAAAGATGTCTTTTTTTAAAAGGTTTTTTTTTACAAGTTGGAACAATAGAAGCAGCTCGAGTTGGTGTGGTATAGCTCTCACACATTAAGGATTTTTAGTTAGCTTTCAGTAATTGCTGTTGGGATCTTGAAGAAGTGGAAGCTATTTTTCCCTCTCAATTTCAGCCAAAAGCTGGGAGTTCTCTTGCCAGGCTGCTGGATTGCATGTGAGACAAAATCTACTTCCTGGATTTTTTTTTGCCAAAGGATACACTTATGGGATGTTACTACACTGGAACAGATAATTAGTAATATTTAATATATCTATTATCCTATAAGTTTTCCAATACAGTCGAGTTATTCTAAGTTCTTCTTTCTTTTATTGTATTTTAACTTAGAGTCTTTGAATAAATTGTGTTTTTGCTTAATATAGAGTAGTTTGACCAGTTCAATTAAACTGGGAACACAGCAATTTACATTTGCCTTTAAAATAATAAAAAGTTAAGGTTAAGGCTAACTTTGTAAAATATTTGGAGGGGATCCATAACAGCTGATGTGATTTGGAGGTGCTGGTGTTGGACTGGGGTGTACAAAGTTACAAATCACAGAATACCAGGTTATAGTCCAACAGGTTTAATTGGAAGCACTAGCTTTCGGAGCGCCACTCCATCAGCTGATGAAGGAGCGGCACTCTGATAGCTAGTGCTTCCAATTAAACCTGTTGGACTATAACCTGGTGTTGTGTGATTTGTAACCTCATAACAATTGATGCATCAAATTTGGATAACACAGGCTCCTGCATCAAATTCATATATCACTTATAAAGGAACTCCTGCTCAGCTGCTTATGTGACCTAAACTTAATATAATTTAGAAGACCAGTTATCCAAATTGCATGTAAGGTTAATTTGAGGAACATTTGTTATTACCAAGTCTCTAGAAGTATCCTTATTGTGTTCCTGGATCTTGTTGGGAGTTTCTGGGAGAGTTATCACATTGTTCTGCCACTTTGTGCTGCCAGGGCATTGTGTGCAGATCAAAGGTGTTCGAGATAGATCCATTTACAACATCTGAAGGTTAGTACAGACACAAATAATAAACAAACCGGAGAAGAGGAAGCAGAGATTTCAAAGTCCTTGCCGTTCTCAACAGTAACTTTGAAGTTTCGATAGCTGATTGTGTTCAGAGGAAGTGATTGCTTCTGGTGTTGCTATTCACACTCAGCATGCAAGCTGAAGTGGAATAGTGAGAAGGAAAACTGAAGAACACAGGACTATTCTTGGCTGATGTAGCTATTTTATTTTTAACAAACACAAATTGCAGCTAGATGCCACAGAGGAATCATATCACCAGTTGGTGATGTTTACCTTTTTATCAGAAACATAGCTTCTCTAAGTCTGATAAATGAGGAAATTGTCACATTTACCCTTTGCCCCACGAAGATTACAGATAATAAGTTTCATTAGATCACAAAGAGCTGTCTAGCAGTAAAGCAAATGTGGTGTTTTTGCAATGTGGTCATCAAGTGAACTTCCGACAGAGTCTGGGCCATTTCTGTGAAATTCAGCTTCAACTTAACTGTCTACAAGTGAAAAAAATAACAGGGGAGGGGAGGAATATTCCCAACTACAGGCTGCCCATTTGTCACCCGGAAATTGCAAGGCTAGAAGTTGAGATTTTGGAAGGGCATTGTGCAGAGTAATGGGATTAACGTTAGCAGAATTTCTAATGAATGATGAAGTATAATGATGATGTTAATGTCACATGATGATGTAGAGAGAGCTAGAGCTGAGCAGAAGCTCCATCAGAACCCTGAAAGAAATTCCCTCACAGGAATCCATGCATCATTCTCTATGCGATCTCTACAGCGTTTCCTCGCAGTACTCCCTACAGCCTGCCTCACTAGTTATACACCACGTCTCTGTGGCTCCCAGCTCTTGCTATTTCATGCTTGAGAGTGTGTTGCAGGGAAAGCACAGGTCAGACAGTATCCGAGGAGCAGGAAAGTCAACATTGTGGGCATCAGGATGATGGGCTTATGCCCGAAATGTCGATTCTCCTGCTCCTCGGATGCTGACTGATCTGCTGTGTTTTCCCAGCAACACACTCTCAACTCTAATCTCCAGCATCTGCAGTCCTCACTTTCTCCTATTTTATGCTTGCTTATATATTGACCAGTGTTGGGGTCTCCATGGCCCAACACCTCATCTTTAAAATGAACCTCCACATCAACTCCAATGCTATCAGTCCCAAGGTCCCCCTGCGTGGGGGCATGTATGTGAATAAATGCCCTAGAAACGGCTAAGAAAGGGAAGTTAACTCCCTGTTTCACTGACAGGGATTAGATTAGATTGCTTACAGTGGGGAAACAGGCCCTTCGGCCCAACAAGTCCACACCAACCCTCTGAAGAGCAACTCACCCAGGCCCATTCCCCTACATTTACCCCTTCACCTAACACTATGGGCAATTAAGCATGGCCAATTCACCTAACCTGCCCATCTTTGGACTGTGGGAGGGAACCGGAGCACCCAGAAGAAACCTACGCAGACACGGGGAGAAGTGCAAACTCCACACAGACAACTGCCTGAGGCGGGAATTGAACCCAGGTCTCTGGTGCTGTGAGGCAGCAGTGCTAACCACTGAGCCACCGTGCCGCCCTATCTGGAAGTTCAGGTGGAAGAGGTAGTGCCAGGCGTGCATCATTCGCTTTCCTCAGGACCATCTGAGGAAACTATGCCACTGGACGCCGGTCTGAGGTTGCCACCTGAGTTACTGTGGTCTCAATAGTCCTGGGAAATGCCTCGCAATCATGGAAGAAGGTTGATAGCTACTTGAGTATAGCTGCTACCATTGTCTCTCTGATATCTCTCCCTATCTCAATCTTTGTTACCCATCTCCCACCAAGTCTAACGCCCTCACTACTGCATGCAACAGCTTCCTTCATGCACTAATAATGACTCCAGCCTTCCTTACAATAACTATGTGTGGCTTCTGCACCGCCAATTCACTCATGAGGGACATCTCACCATCTTCTTCCCACAAACCTATGCCAGCCGCTTGCATCTCCTTCTCTTTCTCCCTTTGTCTCAGTCTTGGAGAAAATGGCCCATAAAAGGACAGAAAATGCACAGAGGGCTGTCTCTCTTTCTCCTCCTGGACCGATGAAGAGGGTATCCTTGCCTTAACTGGAGTGTGATGATGCTGTGACCTCCATATCCATGCAACCAAGATTCATTGTCATGTGCAAAAAAAACCCAAAGAACTGCAGATGCCAGAAATCAGAAACAAAATCAGAAATAGCTGGAAAAGCTCAGCAAATCTGGCAGCAACTGTGGAGTGAAAGCAGAGTGAACATTTTGGGTCAGAGCTGAAGAAGGGTCACTGGTCCTGAAACATTAACTCTTGTTTCTCTGCACAGATGCTGCCAAACCTGTTGAGCTTTTCCAGCTATTTCTTATTTTATATTATTGCTGCTCTTCCTTCACCCTCACCGTGAAAACATTAGTAGCATGTTAAGCTTCCACCTCATTTTGCAACTGATTTGTCTCTATTTGTCTCCTGCAGTTACCAGTGACATCTGAAACAATCTTCACTCTCAGGAGAAAGCAAATTTGCAAAACATCATCTCCTCTTCCATCTCTGAGAAAGAAACCCCAAATCCCTCAGAAGATGCACCAGCAAGGCTGCTTCTTGAACCTTCCACTAACTCAACCTCCGTGGGCTGGATTAGAGTCAGGGGCACATGGTGGCGAGTCGTTCACTACCTTGCCTGATAGCTGGCTGCCCTAGGACCTGGCACTCTGAGGGCTGCTGGAGACCAGGCACCTGTTCAGCTGCTGATAGGAGAGGATTCGCCTGGTGCTGGCAATTCTGGACTTTATATAAAGTCACAAAACAGACACAGGAGCAGCAGGCTGGTTGGCAGAGGCACTTGGTAAACTAAATTGAAGCAAGAAGGAGTCTACCAATGTGACCTGTATTGTTCTGCCTCAGTGGATGGCCTCTCCACTTCAGTTTAATTTACAAGGATGTTGCCAAAGTTGGAGGGTTTGAGAGGCTGAGTAGGCTGAGGCTGGTTTCCCTGGAGGGTCAGAAGCTGAGGGGTGACCTTATAGAGGTTTATAAAATCATGAGGGACATGGATAGGATAAATAGACAAAGGGGTGGGGGGAGTCCAGAACAAGACAGCATAGGCTTAAGGTGAGAGGGGAAAGGTTTAAAAGGAACCTAAGGGGCAACTTTTTCACGCAGAGGGTGGTGCGTGTATGGAATGAGCTGCCAGAGGAGGCAGTCGAGGTTGATATAATTACAACATTTAAAAGGTTGGGTATATAAATAGGAACCTCGATTATGTGAACAACATGGGTGGGGAGTATTCTATTCAGATAATTGAATGCTCGGCTTAAGGAATGCTGGATAACACAGTTTAGCCAAACTTTGTGATCTTGTTCGGATAATCCAAAATTTGGATAATTGATGTTCAGATAATTGAGGTTCGGTTAATCGAGGTTCCTGTGCAAATATAGGCCAAGTGCTGGTAATTGGGACTAGATTTATTTAGGATATCTGGTCAGAAACAATGAGTTGAAGCAAAGGATCTGTTTCCATGCATTACAGCTTTATGCCTCTATGACTCGAGATCATGTCTAGGATTTTGTATTGGTACAGAGGCATCATGTAATCCTCAAACTCTCTGCTCTGTACACCTGCACTGAGGCAAGGGGATGGAAAATAGGCGTCCATGAGGGCTGCAGTTTTGTGCTGGGAATAAAGAGACATTCTCAGGTGGAACAGTGATATGAACCACACCAAGCTCCCTCAAGATATATTAAGAAGATAACCTAGACTACAACTTTTTCTTATTGTTAAAGGAAAGTGTCAGGTATTAAGTTCTGGATGCAATTTGGATTGGTTAAGCTACTAAGCTTGAAGAAAAACACACTTTATTCTTACACTATACTTAAACACAAACAAAAATACAGAACAATTGGGATAACCTAACTCTATTGAAACATTTCACAGAATAATTGATTATTTCACTATTAAACAGTAACTGTTCCAATACAGTAATATCCTATGGCAGTAAACTCTGCAGTAGGGGTTGGCTCCATGTCAGCTGGAGGTTGCTCCTGGACTTGTGGACGCACCGGTTCATCAGCTGCTCATCTAGCACCACTTATTGCAGCAGCCTGGATGGGTGCAGCTCCAACAACACTCAAGATGCTTGACACTATCCAGGACAAAGCAGCCCACTTGACTGGCACCACATCCACAAGCATCCACTCCCCTAAACGACGCTCAGTAGCAGCAGTGTGTGGTATCTACAAAATGCAAAAATTCACCAAGGCTCCTCAGATGGCACCTTGCAAACACACAACCCCTGCCATCCCGAAGGACAAGGGCAACAGAAACAGGGGAACATCACCATCTGCAAGTTTCCTTCCAGCCATTCACCTGTAATTATTTCTCCATTCCTTCGGTATCAATGGCCAGAAATTTTAAAACTCCCTCCCTATCAGGATTGCGAGTGTTCTTACTTCAGAAGGACTGCGGCAGTTGAGGAAGACATCGCCTCCTGATGGCAACTAGAGACATCCAATAAATGCCAGCTCAGCCAGCAAAGCTCACATTCCATGAGGGAATAAAAGAAAATAGAAGACCTTCATACTCCATGTTACATGCTTTGACACAGTAATGATATCATGAGCTTGTCTCTTAAAGGTACACTGCACACAAACCATGAGAAAACAACAGACTTAGAGTTGTGTTATGAATCACCTTCTAGAATAAGCCAACTTGCTGAATGAATCATCATAATGTAATGATTAGCAAATTGACTGGCTTATCTGCTGTTTTTTGCAAATTCAGATGGCAGTATAGCATTTCAAGAAAATTTGTTAATTATTACCATGATTCAACTGTATTTCAGTTTCTAGTGACTACAGTGAACTTGGAAATTGATCAATGCCAAAAAAGTTTGAGAGCAAATCCCATTTATTTTTAAAGGACAATGATACTCATAAAACTAATTTACTAAGTGTCATTATTATTTACTTACATGTAAGCAAAACAGTTGCATAAATATTGCAAAAACACATTGCAACCAAAAAAACGTATAAAGTTTCTGATGAAGGGGCAGAGCCAATGCAGCATGATGTTAAATCATTTACATAATTCTGATAGAGCATACAACACGAGGAACATCAAGTCATGGGATTGGAGTGAGCTTGTACGACAGAGAACATCCCCCGTTTTGGACATTAACACCCTGTAGTAATTGAAAAGTTGTTGGTACTCACTTACTGAAAAAATTGTCACTTGTGAGAGCTAAAATAAAATAGTGAACACAAGTACCAAAAAACAATTTTTAAAATTACCTTTTTGTCCTTCCAAATGAGTTCAAGTGTATCAGTCAGAAAATGTGCCTTCCCCCTTGAATGTAGTCACTGGGCTGACTATACCTTGTCCTATGCCCATTGGACACCGAATAAGGCTGGTCAGGGCAATACCTGATATCAGGTGGGAACAAATGGTACATTGTCCTGCTGTTGGCCTCAACATGTGCCATGTGACACTATAGTGATGAAAGTATCTTCTAGCTCATCTCTTGTTGGCTTCTAAAAGAAGTCTTAACAATTATTTTTTATGAAGTCAGTGTTCTTTGATTATAGATTTAAAAAAGGGAAGAGGCTACTGCCTCTAACTTAGAAATTCACAGTATAATTACAGGTACAGCTCCATGTGTTCATAAATCATCACAAGATTTATCAGAGCAATGTCCCTGACTTCTAACTACAGTTCATTAGAATTGGGAGAATGAGCCAAATTGTGTTCTCACTTATTAGAGATGCATACACATCCCAATCAAATTAATTCATCTATACTCCACCACAGTATTAGGTGGTTTTGGATGGAAAACTGGCAACTTCATTTTCTTTTTAACAATACTGATAGATCATGTATATTTGAACTGATAGATCATGTATATTCGAGCCACCAACCGGATTCATTTCTCCAATTGACCAACCACGTCGTACCCTCTACCTGCCTTCACCTATCCCCATCTAACCCCCCAGCACATAAAACATCACAGCGCAGTACAGACCCTTCGGCCCTCGATGTTGTGCCGACTTGTCATACCAATCTGAAGCCCATCTAACCTACACTATTCCATGTATGTCCATATGCTTGTCCAATGAGCACTTCTATGTTTTAAAATGCAAAAATATACTTTATTCATAAAATATATTTATATACACACATAGTTTCTGAAGCAGTAGGATTCTGTATACAGTAGTAGCATATGGAAAAACAAACAAAAATTAGAGTTTAACTCCGTCCAACAAACAAGGACCTTTCTTACTTGTACAAGATCATACTTACATAGATTTAAGGCATTGGGGGCAGAGGTCCGATAATTGAACAGACCCACAGCTCAGAGGACTCAACATTTAGCTCTCCAATTTCCAAATGGATTTCCTTCTCTTCTCCCGGCTCCTTTTCCAGCCCGTCCCCCTCCCTTCCATTCCTCTCATCGACCCTTCCTTTGAGCCACCAACCGGATTCCTTTCTCCAATTGACCAACCACGTCGTACCCTCTACCTGCCTTCACCTATCCCCATCTAACCCCCCAGCACCCCCACCCCCAGAAGGCATGTGGCTTCTGAAAGAAAGCAGAGCTACAGAGCCTTACCAGGAATGCTCACATGCCAAACTCAAACACTTCCTGTGAAAATTGAGAAAGCACCCCCCCGCCATGGGAATTCATATCCAGTGCCTATTTTGTGCTCTTCAAATGATGTTGGCTGTGAACTATAGCCCAGATATTTCAATCATGTTTGAAAATGTTATTTCTGTCCCTGATCACATAAAATGTATCCACGTAATTGTCGATATCTTTTGGAGCATTCAGACAGGGACTTCCTGTTACGAAATTTTCCAGGAATCCAAGTACCCAGCCACAGTGACTATCAGGGTGGAAATGACATCTCCTTTTGCAGCAGTCAGTTCTGGTGTCATAGAGTCATAGAGATGTGCAGCACGGAAACAGATCCTTCGATCCAACTCATCCATGTTGACCAGATATCTTAGATTAATCTAGTTCCATTTGCCAGCACTTGGTCCATATCCATCAAAACCCTTCCTATTCATATTCCCATCCAGATGCCTTTAAAATATTTTAATGGTACCAGCCTCCACCACTTCCTTTGGCAGCTCATTCTATACACGCACCATCCTCTGTATGAATCAGTTGCCCCTAAGGTCTCTTTTATATGTTTCTCCTCTCACCCTAAACCTATGCCTTCTCGTTCTGGACTCCCTCACTCCAGGGAAAAGACCTTGTCTATTTATCCTATCCATGCCCCTAATGATTTTATAAACCACTATAAGGTTAGCCCTCAGCCTCTGATGCTCCAGGGAAACCAGCCCCACCGTGTTTTGTGCAATACTAGTCCAGCACACTGAGCTGCTTTCAAAATATCAGTCTAAAGGGTAAGAAAGTAAGGTAATTGTGGGGTTAGGATGCCAGGCCAAAACCTTGACTTCACCTCCTGATGCTGCCTGGTTTGCGGAGTTCTTCCAGCCTCCTGCTTGTCTATTTAGGATAGGTCACAGTCAGGGGTGTGCTGCATGAGGGACAAGTGACAGCTGGTGGTTGATGTGTTGTGCCCAGAGAAGTGGGCTGGTGGCAGGGGTGTCTGACCTGTCGGGTGAGGGGTTTGCCAGATCTGGGAGGAGATTTAAGGTGCGGAAGGGTCAGGCCAGCGGCAGGGGTTATTGGATCTGGGAAAGCTGTGATCAAGCTGGATTGCCAGGCCCCAGATAGAGGAATGGAAACATGTTGGGGGCTTTGCTGGGCAGGGTATTGGAGTCTGGGTGTTGTATAAGGGGTGAGGGGTCATGTCATGGCGGGGGGGGGGGGGGGGTCTCAGTAGTGGTTTTGGAGTTACAATATAATAGATTTCCAGGAGGCAGAGTATTTTTTAATCCTCTGGTTTTTCCTGGATATCTATTAGGTTAATTAAATCGGAACCCTCCCAGTTCTCCGACATGACGGGCTCTTTCGAAGGTTGCAGGGGAATCGCGTGTGGGAAAATCCAGTTGCTTGGGAAATTGCAACATTGTCTGCTCTGTCTGGGTTTCCTCCCATGCATGAGTCTAGTCTGCACTGCTCCAAGCACTTCAAGGCTGTTGGAATAGTTGGGCCAATTTTTGCATCCAGGATTCACAAACCAGGAACTGGAAGAGTCAAGTGCAGAGCAATGTGTCCTCTGCTGCATCTGAATCATTTCTCCTTGCCTGATACAAGCCTTGCCCATGCCCTCTGAGTAAGGTTGCCAACTCACTTACAATCAGATCCAAATTATGGTCAATTCTTGTACTATGGGCTTCCATCCAACAGAAACTGGGTGGAAACTGTCAAAGCTGATTACTTAGAACTCTGACAGCTGACAATCTAAGCTGTAAAAAGATAATATTTTAACTAGCTTCAGGGCTCATATAATCCATGTGGATGTAAGAACTATGCATATATTTTTAAAAAGCACTGCATATTGAATTAGATTCTAATGGAGTAATTAAAGCTGCACAATATTTTTGACTATAACATATAAGTTTAAGTTACAGTAATAACTTTTGATCCTGCCTGATCTTTGGAAACCAGACAGATAATAAAAACAAGTAGATTATGTGCTCAGAGCTCTGTCCTTTCCTTCTGTCTCTATAGTGAACATATTGAGGTTCAGACAGATGAGGTATCAATCTAAAGCAGATAATTTATGCAAATTGGGATTAGTTGCAACCACTGATGAATCCTTGCCTTTCTATCTCAGGCTGAAGCAAATCAGTCAGCAGGTGATAGAAAAGACCAAGTGGCTGTTCAAGTCAAAACCTTTTTGGATCGCAGGATGGATAGGATCGCAAGAAAATCAATGCCCCC
>NC_057712.1:15604850-15623329 GCF_004010195.1 Chiloscyllium plagiosum | reverse complement strand
TAGAATCAATCTAAACATCATGGCGTAGACAGAGAACACAGGGGGCTCACACCTTCAACATATTGTCTAGCTAACACCGATTGTTGTAGCTAACCTGAGTATGCAATGTTTAAAAAGAGGTTTTGTGATTTATACATGAAAGAAGTGAAACCATCATGGTATTCGAACAGATGAAAGAATCAACAGACAATCAAGGTATTTTTCAACGTTTAATTTCAGTTACATCACACTTTGCTATAATTTCTGTGTGTTAGAATTGTGTCCTCCACTATCACCTGATGAAGGAGCATTGCTCCGAAAGCTAGTGTGCTTCCAATTTAAGCTGTTGGACCATAAGCTGGTGTTGTGTGATTTTTAACATTTAAAAGGCATCTGGATGTGTATATGAATAAGAAGGGTTTAGAGGGATATGGGCCAAGTGCTGGCAAAGGTTAGGATATCTGGTCAGCATGGACGAGTTGGACCAAAGGGTCTGTTTCTGTGCTGTACATCTCTATGACTCTGTGACATTAAGTATAGCAATTGTACTTCGCAATTACTGTGTTGGCCTTTGCTGTGGAGGGATTTGAGTCTGGAAGTAAGGCTGTCATACTGCAACTGTATACAATCTTGGTGAGCCATAATTTGGAATAATGGTCTTCTTATCCAAGAAGAATACACTGACAGTGGAGGCAGTGCAATGTAGGTTGACCAGACTAACCCTGGGATGGTGGAGCTGTCTTCTCAGGAGAGAATGAGAAAATTGTACCTGCAATCTTTAAAATTTTGAAGAATGAGAGATGGTCTCATTGAGCATTGCAAATTTCTTACAGGGGATGACAAGATGAATATAGATAAGATGTTTCCTCTGGCTGGTGAGCATCGAACCTGGGGATGTCATGTTAAAGTAAGAGGTAGGATATTGAAGACTGAGGTGAGGAGGAATTTCTTCACTTACGTGATGATGAATCAGTGGAATTCTCCACTTCACAGGGCTGTGAAATATTATTCTTCTAACATGTTCAAAATAGAAATCAGTAGACTAATGACATCATGGATATGGTGCAGGAAAAGTGCATTGACATAAGGTAAAATAAGTCAGACTGTTCCTGTTGCTATATTCCGATGCTTGAGAGGAAATATTACCTACTTCTGTCCCTATTTCTTGTGTATCCATTCTAAATCAGGCAGGCATTATGGGAAGCAATGAGATTCTGACTGGGAAACAATCCTTTCCTACATCTTTCTCATATGCTTTTCAGTTGGTCACCCATTCTGCAACTTCCTGAAGAAGCGCTTATGCCCGAAACATCGATTCTCCTGTTCCCTGGATGCTGCCTGACCTGCTGCGCTTTTCCAGCAACACATTTTCAGCTCCATTCTGCAATTAAGGAAAGTTAAAAATCACTCAACATCAGGTTATAGTCCAACAGGTTTATTTAAAAGCACTAGCTTTTGGAGCACCATCTCTTCATCAGGTAGTTGTACTACTACCTGATGAAGGAACTGTGCTCTGAAAACTGGTGCTTCCAAACAAACCTATTTGACTATAACTTGGTGTTGTGTGATTTTTAACTTTGTTCACCCCAATCCAACACTGACTTCTCCACATCATTAAAGGAGGTGTCCAGGTGCTGAATTTGGCCGAATAAAATTATCATAATTTAACAGAAGTAGTTGACGGAAATCCAAATATTGATAAGAGAACAATCAGTATAGTATAAGCAGCAACTTTACATCTCTCTTCATAGAATCCTTACAGTATGGAAAACAGCCCAACAAGTCCACAACGGCTCTGAAGAGCAACCCACCCTATATTTAACCTGTCTAATGCACCTAACCTACACATCCCTGAACATTCTGGGCAATTTAGTACGGCCAATTCACCTGACCTGAGCACCTTTGAACTGTGGGAGGAAACTGGAGCAACAGAGGAAACACATGCAGACACAGTGAGAACGTGTAAACTCCACACAAACAGTCACCCAAGGTTGGAATCAAACCTGGGTCCCTGGTGCTGTGAGGCAGCAGTGCTATCCACTGAGCCACTGTGCCACCCCCCTGTAGCAATAAGATGTTGAAGTACAAAGCTTAAAATTAAGGTACTTTTTAAACTAGCTTTGACATAGTAGAATCCTGGGTGAACATCTCAATGGGGACAATAACATAATTTTTGACAAATCCTTGTGCTACTGCACAAATGAACTTTGTATTTTCAGAATTTGAGGCTTGGTTCAAAAAAGTATTGCACATTTATTGCTCTAGACAAGTTAGTTTGTTGGTTACATGTAAGTTAGGGATGTCCACATAATGTGTATAGAGCCCTGGTCAGTAGCCATATAAAATGGGCAGTGCATGCAATCCCCATACATAGCATTTGAGCCTTTGTAATGGTTTTGCTTTTTAAATGCAGTTTTCTATATTTCTGTTTAGCTGTTTGTGATTAATTTCTTCTGTTTTAAGAACATAAGAACTAAAGGCATGAGAATGTAGGCTGTATGACCTTTTGAACCTACTCTGTTATTCGGTAAGATAGTGGATAATCTGAGCCTGGCCTCAACTCTCCAACCAGCTTCCCATGGCCCCTTGGCTTGCCTGTAGTTTAAGAGCTTATCTGAACTTTGAACATGTTCCATGATTCAGCCTCTACCATCTTCTGTGATAAAGAACTCATGAATCACTGAGAGAAGAAATTCCTCGTAATCTCCATCTTAAAGGGGTCACCTCTTATTCTGAAACTGCTGTTGGTATCTACCAAAAGTGAGGAAGATTGGATGTGACAAAGCCAAGAAGTGAAAGCCCACTAGGTCTCCTGGCCAGCAGGTACCTCACTGCTGACTTGTGGGCTTTTAACTGGAATTATGCCTCAGAACGAGGTAATCCCAGCTGCCAAAAGTAAGTGGCCATTCAGAGGCTGGCAGGTCCAGAACCAGGCAATACCACAGCAGAGGCTGTAGTTCCTGCAGATTCAACAACTCTGGACTTCCATAATGGAGGAGCAAACACAGAGATCCTAATTGTTGTTTAAGGAGCAGGTACACAGGGTGGTGATCAAAGGGATAGGGTGGCCATGAGGATCAGAAACAAGGACAGAAGGTGGTATTTCAGGCCAAACGTCTGCCCACGTTCAATCCCTTAACTGTGTACAGCTTTTAGCAGATTGAGAGACCCTTCCACTCAGCTGACACTCTGCTCTTATTGCTTAAGCAGTCAAATAGGCCATCCTTTCTCATCCTACGTAGGATTGAAATATTTGCAGCCCGTAAGTGTTATCAATTGAATACTTAAAGACATCTATTGGAGACAGGGAGAAAAGGGGGAGTTTGAACTTTGCCACCCAAAACCTCAGGTGGAGTAGGATAATGGGAGTTTCCTGGAACAGAAAAATCCTGCCTAAGTTACATTCTAGTCCTCTCTTCTACCCTGTGCACCCTAGCTACAGACTTAAGAAAGCTTCTCATAATCGACCCTGTCAAGCACCCCTCAGCGTAATCTGTCATTTTTCTAAATGTTAATGATTGCCGGTCAAAACTACTCAAACATTTCTCATAAAGCAATCTTTTCATCTCAAGAATCAACAGATATTCTCTCAACTTCCCATAGTGCAATTATGTGTGCATGCGTGTTAAGAACATTGACAGATCTTAAATTCTGAACTACATCTGTTACTTTCGTCTGTTCTCCAGGCAACAGCCATGATGTGTGATTTTGAGAGGAGCTAAGAGCAACTCATTGGGCATGCAGTCTCCTTGCAGATTGTGGACAGGCATGCCAGAAAAGTCCATGTGAATCTCAAGAGATTTTAACAACCTGTCATTATATCATTGGTAGTATTTACAACAGGGCAGATTGAACAAAATCTGTGTGTAGAAGCTATCAGCTTCCCCAAGCATGTCATCACAGAAGTCTATACATTCTTGCAGCCAGATATTTATTTAGCTGGTGAGCAGTCATGAGAGCTATCAGGGCAGTCAAAAAGTCTCCAATGCTTGGAATTGACTCAAGTGATAGTGAGAGATGTCTGCTGAATTACTAAACATCATTAAATATTTGCAATATTTGGGCTGATAAGTAGCAATTAACATTTGCACCTCAATGTACAAGGTTATAACCATCTTCAACAAGAGAGAATCTAATCAGCTTTCCCTGACATTCAGTGGGATCATCATTGCTAATCTCCCCACCATCATATATTGGGGAATGTTGTCCTAGCCAGCGTTGCTCATTATCACAGCAACAATGTTTTTTTAAAAAAATGAATCCCAGGACAACAACAGAAAAATAGAGTGATGAAATACATAAAGTGAAATACTGTCGATGTTGGAAATCCGGAACAAAAAACAGAAAATACTGACTTAACAATATTGACTTAACAAGACCAACCATTTTTCAGAGATTCCTGTTTTTCAGACTGGAGGAATGGTACAGTTGTGTTCATCAGAGGTTAGTGTTAGGACCCTACTTTTGCTGATACAGTTTTATCATCTGGACTTGTCCAGGGCACCATTCGGAAATAATGTATGCTATAAAACAGCTCTGACAACTTCAGTCTATTCAAATATTTTGCATTTCTTCGATAAATTTGTGAAAGGAGCCACAAAGTGCTGAAATCTAGATCAAAATTCCAATAAAATCAGACTCTTGCCACCATATGCCAGAATTTTGTGGTTTGTTGTAGGCACAGGAAAATCCAAGGGAGCCCTCATTTTTCTTCTCTCGGTGCCAATTGGCTTTGTCCATTGTATGACCAAGTATGGCAAATGCACTTTTATATATACTTGTGACCAAATTGGCACTAGTTGATGGTGAGGACTATGCAGTTACATAGACCTTTAATTATTTTGGTTAATCATTGGAAAGTTGCTGATGCATTTTTCATTCCAAATGGCATAACTACACAATGATAAAATCCATCAAATGTTAAAAAAGTTGATATTTCTCTCAACCTGTCAGTGAAAGTAACTTGTCTACATCCTTTTAACAAGTCAATCTTAGTCATATGTATGCAATTCTGTCAATGCAGTACTCTACTTGTGGATCAGATAGGAATCCACCTTTATTTAATGCTAAGTGCTGGGTGATTAAACACCTCATCCTTGTGAGGCCCTGCTGGTATTTCTACATTCAATTTATCTGCTATCTTTCTCACTTTAGTCCCAGTCAAAGTTTTCAAATATTCATTTCTTATGTCTTCTATTCCCAGAAAGTTCTTTTGAGATTTCACTCCACTTTATAAACTTAAGAACAATGTTCCTATTTGATGTCCTGTTTCTCCACATGCTCATTTTTTTGAAAAGAGTCAAAGACTCCTCCGAAAAAAGTCCAACTCGTTCCAATCCCAAAACAGCACACACTTTGTTATGAATGCAGCTGGTATTAATCTTGGTCATCAGACCCCAGAATGAAACTTGGCTTGATAGATCATTTGTTTAAGGTTTGTGATTGGAGGCTGGACACCGAAACACATTCATATGAGGCTGCACATGTGCATAAGTTCATTACACAAAAGCAAGGCTCAACAAAGCTAAATATATACTTAGAAGAGAAAATGAGGTCTGCAGATGCTGGAGATCAGAGATGGAAATGTGTTGCTGGAGAAGCGCAGCAGGTCAGGCAGCATCTAGGGTGCTGCCTGACCTGCTGCGCTTCTCCAGCAACACATTTCCATCTCTAAATATATACTTACACAGGCTTTAAATGGCAGATGAGGTTTGAGGCAGAGAAGCGTTAAGTGATTAATTTTGATAAGGAAAATGAGGATAACTAAAGGAGACAAATCTGAAGAGGGTGCAGGATACACAGGAGTATATGTGTATAAATCATTGAAAGTGGCAGAGCAGGTTGGGAACTCTGTTAATAAATCAAATGGGAACCCTGAGCTTTAAAAGTAGAAGCATTGAGTACAAATGCAGAGAAATTACAATTGACCTGTACAAACCACTGGATTAGCCTCAATTAAAACATTGTGTCATTAAGAAAAATGTGAAGGCATAGAGAGGATGCAGTGAAGATTCAGGGAAATGGTTCCTGTGATAAGGAACTTAAGAAATCTGGATAGATTTTAGAGGCTGGTGCTGTTTATCTTGGAGAGATTACCAGGAGATTTGATGGAGGTGTTCAAAATAGTAGACATAGTAGACAGGGAAGAACTCACTCCATAAACAGAGGGATGAAAAGCAGAATCACTCATGTAAGGAAACTGACAAAACAATTAATAGCAACATGAGAAAAATATGTTTTTACACACGGGTTGTCAGGATCTACAACGTATTGTTTGAGAATATGGTGAAAGTCACTTCAGACATGGCTTTCCAAAGAGATTTGGACAATTTCTAAAGAGAGATTATATGCATGGCTAATGGGAAAAGACGGGTCACTGGGACAAAATGAGTTGGCTTAAAGTGATCTTCGCAACTGCAAGTGGGGACTGGGTGCCAGATGCTGTCCAAGCGAGGATTGCTAATTATCAAAGCAACAATTTTTTATAAAATGAATCCCAGGACAACAACAGAAAAATAAAGTGATGAAATACATAAAGTGAAATACTGCAGATGCTGGAAATCCAGAATAAAAAAACAGGAAATACTCTATACTGGAAATATTCAATCAGTCTAGCAGCATCTATGGACAGAGAGAGAGAGAAAGACAGAGAGAGGCAGACAGATAGTCAGAGCTGGATCGATTCCACAACAAGACTGGGAATAGAATTGGATGGGACTTGAAAATCAGCTGCATGCTAATCTCCCAACTCCGATCTCAGAAAAGTTTAGTTGGGCCAAGATTGGATTTCGGATTAGGCATGGCTGCTATTGAGCAGCTAACCAATTCGCCTGATTATTACCTTTGTTAAAGGTCTGTTTCTCCAGGATTTTCCAGTCGCTTTCCAGTCTCCTGGTGTGACCGGGCAGTTCAATGCCTGTGGATGGGCACTAAGCCGGAGGTCTGGGTGCTAGTACTCCAGTGAAGCTCGCAGGCCCTGATCCCTGACTGCTGTCAAAGGCTATCTTCTAGAAGAGCTCCCGTTCCACCCCACAGAGGTGGCCTGTCTGCTACATCTCCATCATAATCAGCATTTTTAAAAAGTGGCTGCAAGATTCCACATTCTTGTTGTAATAACCTCTCGGTTACTTACTTGTGGAGCTGAGTAGTTCTCTGAAGCGTGAAAGCCTCTGATTGAATTAAAGAGCCCATCTACTTCATAAAGGCAAGTTACTGCAGATGCTGGAATCTGAAACTAAAAGAGAAAATGCTGGAAAATCTCAGCAGGTCTGGCAGCATCTGTAAGGAGAGAAAAGAGCTGACATTTCGAGTCTAACTGACCCTTTGTCAAAGGGTCAGTTAGACTCAAAACGTCAGCTTTTTTCTCTCCTTACAGATGTTGCCAGACCTGCTGAGGTTTTCCAGCATTTTCTCTTTTGGTAGCTCATCTACTTCCCTTAACTGGACAGTGAAGTTGGGAGACGGGGGGAGCGGGTGTGTTCCTTTATCACAATTTCAATGAATGACTGTTTTCTCCCAGAATTGGGCTTGGGACCTGGAAACAGTTCCCAGCTCCTGCATCCCACTCCCAAGGTGAGAACTCCACTGAGGATTCCAGATGTGAGCTTTCATTAGAACTTACTTCATTTACAATGGGATGACATTGACATGAAATGTTAACTCTATTTCTCTTGTCAAAGGTGTTGCCAAGCCTACTCATTCTGCTTTTATGATAAGATATGTGCTGCATGGCTGAGGGAGGTTTAAACTGATCAATTGAGTGCTAACGTACACCCCTGCAAAGATATACAAAATTATTGTGGCTTTAGCATTTCACATGTCTTCACTCTATTAAGGGGATCTACCATGGAGCAGAGCACTCTCATCAATCAATTGCAGAAGATGGCCTCTTACAGGAGGGACACCAAATAATTGGCAAATCAATCAAAACGAGTTAACATAACCACAAGAAATGCCAAAGGAATAATTTTGACATAACCACGTTATTTCTTCATTATTGTCAGGTTATTTTACTAATTTTTTAATGTATCCCTTGGTCATAAAGCAAGCAAATATTTATTAAATTCTAAATGTTAGTAAACCTTCAGTAATTTATGTATAATACTCAATACCTTAGCTGAATAAAGCTTGAACCTAACATCAGCAACTTTGACCATAGCAGCACCCGCAACTGATGAATCTTTAACCACCCATAGCAAATAAATCTCATAAAACACTAGCAGATCCCAATTCCTATTCAACCAAAATACGTGTGTTTTTGTCACAGCACCTTTAAATGTCTTTGTGGAGTCTGGGACGCGGGTGTAACACAGAAAAGGCATGTGTGGTCTTTCCCTTGCTGTTGTATGGCCACAGGCATTGCAACTTAGTGGGAAAATAGTTTGGTGTGCAGAACTTTAGTTAAAATGTATGGTGGAAGGTGTACCAGAAGCCAAACTCACTGACACAGTGAGTCTCTCATTGCATGGTGCCCTGTTATGGCTATACTCTCCACTGTGATCAGCAGCTTGGCCAGGTTGTGTGTAGCATCAGACAGTTGCAGGTTGTGCATGTCTCCCTGCTAAACAGACTGGTTGGCATACTCGGAAGATTAGCTGCAAAGCTACATTTAAAGGAGCCTCCCGCCTTTAGGCCTCAGTTGCAGCTGGACTTCTTTGGATGGACCTTATCCAGCACGTTCCATCTCTTGCAATTTCACCGACACTGGTTCTTTCCCAATTGTGTTGTGTGCATCAACAAATGTTCCGTCCAACAACTCAGCAGGATCTGTTCTCGTCCTGAGGTTATGAATGGAGCAGTGTGTGCTGCAGGTTACTGGGTGGTGTTTGGTCAAGACAGAGCGCTGACCATTTTCACTCGAAGGGTAAGACAGAATTAGAGCATACGGCATATGCCAGAAAAAAAGACTGCAGTGCTACAGTGCATGAAAAAAATGAATAAATAATGAGGAGGAATGAAAAGAAAAAGGATAATGCTTGTACCAGTAAAGATAGTTTGCATTATTTCCTAATTGTCCTAGATTTCCAGGGGTCTGTTGTCATATGTAGGCCCCTCTCTGGCGAGAATTGCTGCTGAACAGTGTGTGCTGTCTTCTTTCTTGTCACTGTTACTCTCTGTCTTTGTAACACCAGGAACTAGGAGCTTTGTGACATAAGAATTTGAGAGATGTATATGACCTAAATGCCTAGCAACCACCTTTTATGACGGTGTGAATATAAAACAAGCATTTTCTCGTTTGCCAGATTTTATATGCCACATGGAAAATTCTGTTATAGCAGCAACTCAGAGGGTCCTGCTAAAACATAGGCATGCCTGTGCATTTGGGAAGTAGCTGAACAATTGATGCAGAGCAGTGCATTATTTTACCTTCATGCTGCATTGTGCCCTACCCAGAGATACTTTCTCACTGATATTAAATTGTGAGCACTTTTAGTGAAGGTAATTGGCAACTCTGAGGCCAAGTGATATTCTTACATGGCGAATTGTGAATGAACTGCCCAAAATGGAAACAGACTTAACTGTGATATTCAAAAAGGGAATTAGACAAATACTTGAAGGGAAAATATTTAAACATCTATGTGGAATATTTTTAATTGTACAGTATGACAAACAGTGCTGGATCCAGGTAGGGTCAAATTGAGTAAGTGTTAAGAGAGCAAGCAAGGAGCCCAGAGATGCAGCCTGGTCCATTCCATGAGCTGGGTGAATGTCCCTCATCACAAACTGGCCTTGCTGCAGTAGTACAATGATAGTTGTCAGTGCAGCCCAAGGTATAGCATTGAAACTTAGAAGTGGATCAGAAGTGTCCCATTAGGGTTCTTGGAGGGTGGCATATGTTAGGTGCCAATGTCCAAGGATGTGCAGTATGTGTAATCGCTGCCATGAGCATGCCCTGAGATGTTGGTGTCTAACATGGAGGTCTTATAGAGCAAATAGTGAGCTGAAGTCACCATATACCCATATGCTCTTTCAAGTTGAGAATTCAGAAGAAAATAAGAACCAGGAGCAGAAATAGAGTCCATTCCACCACTTGATATGATCAAAGCTGATCTCATCTCAGCCTCAAATCTACTTTCCTGCCCATTCTCCATAACCCTTCAACCCGTTATTAATTACAAATCTGTCCATCTCCTCCTTAGTTAAAAATTACACATCACCAGGTTATAGTCCTCCTTAAACATCCCAGCATCCACTGCTTTCTGGGGTAGTGAATTTCACAGATTCATGACCCTTTGAGAGCAGTAATTTCTCCTCATCTCTGTTTTAAATCTGCTACCCCTTATCCTAAAACTATAGCGTCTTGTTTCAGATTGCCCCATATGAGGAAATATCTTTACCATGTGTATTTTGTCAATCCCATTTAGCACCTTAAATACCTCAATTAGATCTCCTCTCATTCTTCTAACTTCAAAGAGTACAGACCTGAAGTAAGGGGACAAAAATTGTATGCAATACTCCAGGTATGGTCTGAAGAATACCTTGCACAATTATTACAGCTGTTTCCTACTTTCATATTCTATTCCTTGAACAATATATGCCAAAATTCCATTTGCTTTCCTTATAACTAATTCTCGACAGTTCAGCACAATTGGTAAGATAGGAGGCTGCATATTAATGAGGCAAGTTTGGCTGTTTGTAAGGCATTTGACAAGCTGTAATCCCCCACGAACCTGCTTCACAAAAGCCTAAAAGATGGTGCAAGAGTTCCCAACATCCAGATAGGCTGCATTTCTCATCCAGTTCTGTCACAAATATTGCCATAGCTCATATTGCTTCAACCTCTGAAAGACTCCATCCACTGAATATTTTTTCTCTGCCCCTCATTCCACCTATGTGAATGCAACTTTCCTTTTGAGGACCTGCAGACCCTTAAAATTTACAGTCCCCTGAAAACTGTTTTATGTGCTATGTCAATGTATCATGTGCTAAAAGCTGGACGTGCAAAACTCGATGTAAAGGAGCAGCTTTATAGCAACTTGATCAGCTCGGTGTAATAGAGTTACCGAGCCCATAGGGTAGGCATGCAGTACTCCACTCTGGATCACCTTATCACACCATTATTAGGTCCATATATGGCAGGACTTCAGGAAACTCAAAAGAATAGAGGAATCTTGGGATGCTTGTCTCTAGGTCACTGAAAACACACAACAGTATAATAGGGTGGTTAAGAAGGCAAATGCGACAAATATAATTATCTTTCATAGATTACAGGAGCTGGGAAATTCTGTTAGACCTGAGTACAAAGCTTTGCTTAGGAGTACAGTCTGCAGTTTAGCTCACAACACTATAGGAAGGATGTGATAGCACTGGAAGTGGTGCAGGAATGATTCAGCAGGATGGTGAGGGTCGAGAGTGTGGTGCTGGAAAAGCACAGCAGGTCAGGCAGCATCCAAGGAGCAAGAGAATCGACCTTTCAGGCATAAGGCCTTCATCAGGAAGGGCTTAAGATTCCTGGTCAAGGGCTTAAGCCTGAAAGATCGTTTCACCTGCTCCTCGGATGCTGCCTGACCTGCTCTCCTTTTCCAGCATCACACTCTCGACTCTCATCTCCAGCATTTGCAGTCCTCACTTTCTCCTTTCGGCAGGATGGTGCCAGAGTTGGAGCAGTTTGTCTGTGAAGAGAGGCTGGAAAAAGGCGAGGGATCTTTTCTTTAGTATAATGAAGGCTGAGGGGACATCTGATTGAGGTTATAAGATTATGAAGGGCATGAACAGGGTGGATAGGAACTAGCAGTTCCCCTTAGTTGAAGGGTCATTAAGAAGGGACATAATTGTAAGGTGAAGGGCAGGAGTATTAGAAGGAATTTGAGAAAAATGTTTTCACCCAGACGGTATTAGGAATTTGGAATGTATTGTTGGCAAGGGCAGTAGAGGCAGGAAATTTCAGAACATTCAAAAGTATGTGGATGATATTTGAAATATCATAACATTCAAGGCTATGGCTAATTGCTGCAAAGTGGGATTAACCAAGACTTCTGAGTCTTTTCTGGCTGTACAACGGTATCAAATTCTTTATTTTAAAGCATACCATTTTTAAAATTAACCTGCCGAGAGCTGCTATTACACACCTTTGGAGCATTGGAGGATGGACTCAGGCTTCCCGGCTCAGAGGGAGGGAGATGAAGGGCTAATGCCCAAAATGTCAAGTCTCCTGCTCCTCGGATACTGCCTGACCTGCTGTGCTTTTCCAGCGCCACACTTTCTGACATCATCACTGTGTCACAACAGCCATTATTGGATTCTTTGTATACTTCATTGTGAATTCACAAACATACCTCCCTGTTTCATTGAGCTAGTTACATTTATCAGAAAAGCATTATTTTCAGTTGACAAAGTGAAAAGTTCAAAGGTAAAGAAGAACAGATCTCAAAAATCGCTAAAAACAGATCTTGCAGCCTTAGCCATCCTCCTTCTTTACAGTGATCCTATTGCAGTTCCTGAGTGTTGTGAAACAAACGGTACAAATCAATGAAACAAGATAGTTGCTTGCATCAATCAGCAAGAGAAAAAGTATTTTGGTCAAGGTATTTGAATACAGCTGGGCTGACATTTTTTACAGTTGTCTCAATAAAATATTAGTTGAGGCCACGTGTGCATGTTATTACAACAAAGCCAGCCAGCCTTTTGACTCAAGACACCTTTTAATGATATAGATTAAAGGCTTTTGTTTCCTAGTCCCCAGACGCAGGTCACTACAGATTTTTATCATTGCCTGTAGAGATAATTGAACAGGTGCATAACCTGCAGCTGGGATCAGATTGGGCATTTGGGTATTGTCAGCTAAATCCCTGATTTCAAACAACAGCCATGTTCGTGAGACTAAACAGGCTATATTATTGTGCTGAAAAAGAGGCAGTTAAAAACAGACAAAATTCAACATTTTAAATCTATTAATTTTTTAAAAATTCTCAAATGTGGTGGAACTGGCTAGACCAGCATTTACTTTTTATTGCTAATTGCCCTTGAGAGGGTGGTGGTGTTAAATTTCTTTCTATTTGTCGAAGTAGGACATGTATAACCACAGTGCTATTAGGAAGGGAGCTCCAGGCTTCTGACCTAATGACACTGTCGAATCAACGGTGTAGATCCATGTCAAGATATTGTGCGGTTTAGAGGGTAAATTACAGATGATAGTCTTTCCATGCACCTGCTATCATTATTCTTCGAGATTGTACATGTTGCATGTTTATAAGCTCCGGGTCAAAAAAGATTTCATGAGCTGCTGCAACACAGCCTGTAGATGGTTCACGTTGCTGCCACTGAGCTTCGGTGGTGGAGTAAGTGAATTATGAATGTGGTGTTTGGGGTGCTCATCTAGCAAGCCACTTTGTCCAGGATAGTGTCATGCTTTATTGAGTGTTGTTGTCTTTCATACAAACAGTCAAATGGGGAGTATTCTATCACTGTCCTGACCTGTTGCCTTTAGATGATAGACAATCTTTGGGAGTCAATGGGTAAATTAATTGCCTAGCCTCTGAACTGCTCTTGTCGCCATATTATTGATATGGCTGGTATTGTTCAGTTTCTCACCAACGGTGATCCTTATGCTGTTGATAGCTACTTGCGTTTGGTTGCAGGCGTGTCTGCAATACAATGAGCAACTGAATCCATGAAAAGGAAATCTGTGTTTACCTTAGATAAGTTAGAGCTGAAATTAAAGAGAATACTTGAACAGTTAGGTGTTCTATTGTTGAACTGTGCTTTTTTCCTCCTAATTCAACATTTTCCTGACAAGAAACAGAATGTACTCACTACATTCAAGCAATTCTTTAACTCCTTTCTACATGCACAGATACACACACACGCACACACACATATACATGTGCAAAACAGCGTAAAGACTTTGTCTAAAGATAACTTGCTCACACCGGATGACCAGTTTTTGTCTGCCCACGGTAAATGGGTGGATTGTGGACATAGCAGCCCGGACAATGAACTGAGTGTCCCAGCAATTAACCAAACGTTTTTCTTGGTCAGCCTTCATTATAATACACTTTGTGAGCATCCACCGCTGAATTTAACCCCTTCTTCCTGAGTAGTTCTTTGATTTGGACAGGGGCCGTTTGGGCACCTTTTCCATTTGTCAGGATTGAAGGAAGCAGTTTCAAGAGCAGATATGATTAGTCAAAGGAACAGGAATCCCTATGGTGTGGAAGCAGGCCATTTGCCCCACCTAGTCCATACTTCCCCTCCAAAGAGCATCCCACCTCACTAACCTCCCCTTGTAATGCACCTAGCTTGCACCTCCCTGGACACTATGGGCAATTTAGAGTCGAAAAGTGTGGTGCTGGAAAAGCACAGCAGATCAGGCAGCAACTGAGGAGCAGGAGATTCAACATTTCGGGCATAAGCCCTTCATCAGGAATGTGGAGGGGGAAGGGGGCTGAGAGATAAATTGGGGGGATTGGAGTGGGGCTGGGGGGGAAGGCAATGAGTGGATGCAAACGGGAGGTAATAGTGATAGGTCAGTGGGGAGATTGGAGCAGATAAGGAAGGAAGATGGACAGGTAGGACAGTGCTGAGTTGAATCTGGGATGAGGGGAGATTTACCATGGAGCAATTTAGCGTGGCCAATCCACCTAAGCTCCACATCTTTGGACTGTGGGAGGAAACACACACAGACACAGACAGCATGTGCAAATTCCACACAAAAGCTAGAGGCTGGGAATTGAACTGGGGGCTGTGGTACTGTAAGGCAGCATTGCTAACCACTGAGCCACCATGCCACCCCAAAGCAGCATGAAGCAGCATAGTTTGGAGCAACAGCTAACAGAAGTACAGAAGCAACTATATAACACTTCAGAACTATTCAAAGTGGAGGGGGGTTGTGAACACTTAAAAAAATTACTGCCAGAAGTATGTCAGAATAAATATGACAGGAGCTTTAATTATTATTTTCTTTAATTATGGTTCCAAATGGCTGCCTCCCAACTGGTACAGCAATGAGTGGTGGGCCTAAACAGGAATAGTCTGTAATCAGGCAGAAAGAGCTAAATATGGTATTGAATCTAATCATTGGTGGCTGTCCTTTGATTCAAGAAGGATGTTTATTCAAGGTTGCAAATGTGTGGCATGGCTTTTACATAATCAACAGGTTGATTCTCTCCACAGGCAGGATGTTCCAAGAGGTAATGGTGTCTGGAGTGCTGCATTTGATTCCTGTTCTTGCCTTCTCCACTGCAGGGCTGCCCCATCATTTAGCATCTTGGATTCAAGTTCAACCACTTAACCTCTATCTGTGTTAATGTTTGAGGTTGCTGCTTATTTGATGCCAGAGCTTGGCAAGCAGCAGGTCCCCACAAAGCTTAGAAAACAGTTCTGGTGCAACAAAAAAAAGCAATATGCTGCCATTTCCATGACACATTTACTTTGTCACAGGCACATATTTAGCACAGTGCAAAAAGGTCACAACTTAATGTTTTTCCTGACAAAACAAAGGATGTTCCAAACAGCACATTAGCTGACATTGGATTTCAAATGCAGGCACCACTTAGATGCCAGACAGGAAGCATCTCCATTACAATATGCTTCAAGGACACCCACAAGTACTCTAATTGGATTGCTTACTAGTTCAGCACCATCACTGCATGATTACAGATCATTGGAATGAAAATGTGCCCTTGGTGTCTTAATATCACACAGATCAACCAACTTCTCATTCATTCATACTGAAAACACAATTATTGGACCGGGTGAGGAGAGGGTATTTGTGGATCAGAGTCTCTTTATCTGCAATTGTGAAGATCACAATGTCTCTGTATTTTTCACAGCCAGGCAATTCTAATCTTGAGAAGCAAGACAACAATGTCCACAGTATTCAGCTCATTTCCAAAGGAGAGGTATTCCTGGGGTTTCACAGAACCATTCATTATACAGAGGTGCAGGACAACAGTAAAAGAGAACATAGCAACTTGATGCCATTAAATGCAAGTAATTTTTTAGCTGTTTTCGCCAAGGTTTTGGTTAGTATGGAATGCACACAACAATAGGGTCAAGTTTCATTTGTTAAGCTGGAGGCAAGAGGATGGTAATAGTCTCAAAATAAATCAACAGTGTTACTGCCTGTGGTTATGAGAGTGCAAACAGCACTATTTTGAAAGGGACTAATCTAAACAGCAGTATGTTTGCAGTAGGCTTCTTTAAGCATATGGGACACTACTCTACCACTTCCCAGCTCCCAACCACCCCCACAACAAACTTTCTTTACCACCACACTCTTCAGCTCAATAATGGACAGCTTCAATCCAGCAATTTGAATCATAACTGTCTTTGGTGCCTTGCAGCTTGTGGCTTTACGTAAATAAGATCTGAACCTATCCAAAGTCAAACCTGATAAATATACCCTCCAAATCATTATGAATAACACACATAGGTTTAGCAACGTTTGTGCTCAAAATATTAAGCATAGCACTATGATCCCTGACACAGCCGCCAAATTTATTTTACAATCAAAAAGTATGGTGCTGGAAAAGTACAGCGGGTCAGGCAGCATCCCAGGAGCAAGAGAATCGACGTTTCGGGTATGAGCCCTTCATCAGGAATGTGACATCTGTGCAGACCCTTTATGATTTTGAAAGGCTCTATTAAATCTGCTCTCAACTTTCTCTCTCCAGGAAGAATAGTACAACTTTCCCAATCTATCTACAGAATGAATGTTCCTTGCCTCAGAAAGCATTCTTATGAATCTTTGCTGCACCCTCTCAAACGCTTTCTTAATGTGTGATACCCAGAACTAGGCATAATACTCCCATTGAGGCCAGGGAGTGTTTTATCTGAAGTGTTGAGAAGTTATAGCAAACAGGCCATTCGCTGTATAGTTAGGATGATTGGGTCTGAAAAAGAAAGCATAATAATTTGACAGCACGTGACTTTGGTTATGCCTCATTCAGGATATAGTATTCAATTCTGTCCTCCTCAGAGCTTAGCCATAAGAATGATGTCGAAGAAAGTGGGGACTGCAGATGCTGGAGATCAGAGTCGAGAATGTGGTGCTGGAAAAGCACAGCAGATCAGGCAGCATCCAAGGAGCAGGAGAGGTCAGACAGCATTCCTAATGAAGGGCTTATGCCTGAAATGTCGATTCTCCTGCTCCTCAAATGCTACCAGATCTCCTGTGTTTTCCAGCACCACACCCTTGACATAAGAATTATATAGTCATAGTTTTAAAAGCAGGGGTCAGACAATTTTAGAAGATCTATTATGGGGGTAAATCCTCAACTTATGTTCCACCTGTAAATGATTTTTTAGATTAGATTACATTACAGTGTGGAAACAGGCCCGTTGGCCCAACAAGTCCACACCGACCCGCCGAAGCGCAACCCACCCATACCCCTACATTTTACCCCTTACCTAACACTGCGGGCAATTTAGCATGGCCAATTCACCTGACCTGCACATCTTTGGACTCTGGGAGGAAACCGGAGCACCCGGAGGAAACCCACGCAGACACGGGGAGAATGTGCAAACTCCCACAGTCAGTCGCCTGAGGCAGGAATTGAACCCAGGTCTCTGGCGCTGTGAGGCAGCAGTGCTAACCACTGTGCCACCGTGCTGGAGTAGAGTCTGAAAGGAGGTTGGTTCCATGTGAAAGGACAAGGTGTGGGGTATTTCCAGTCAAATGGACTATTTCTAAACCATTCCTTATCACCCCCTGCCCACCCCCTGGTCTCTCTCCCCAAAGACGGCCAACCTGACATCTGTGGCAATACTTCCTTATGTCATTTTTCTTAAGTCTTCAGGCTGTGCCACTACCTTGAGGTGTCAACATTGACTCTTCCTCCACCATAGGTGCCAACATTTCGCAGTCTGACTGTCAGCTGTCCAGAGCATGCAGTGCCACAACTGGTGACCCATCTGCCCTACATCCTGGCTTGGAACTATGACACTGTGTTTGTTCTGTCACTGGATCAAAATCCTGGAACTTTCCATGATTTGGAGATGCCGGTGTTGGACTGGGGTGTACAAAGTTAAAAATCACACAACACCTGTTATAGTCCAGCAGGTTTAATTGGAAGCACAAGCTTTCGGAGCGCTGCTCCTTCATCAGGCGGTTGTGGAGCACACAATTGTAAAACATAGAATTTAGAACAAAAGTTTACAGTGTGATGTAACTGAAATTATACATTGAAAAATACCTTGGTTGTTTGTTGAGTCTTTCATCTGTGCGAATACCATGATAGTTTTACTTCTTTCATACGTAAATCACAAAACATTTTTAAAATTTACAGTTAACCTGAGAATGTAACTTTTAAGACTCTGGAAGTTCCACATATCTACCATCCACAGGGTATAGCAATTCAAGCATCTGGATTAGTGGTGCTGGAAGAGCACAGCAGTTCAGGCAGCATCCGAGGAGCAGTAAAATCGACGTTTCGGGCAAAAGCCCTTCATCAGGAATACAGGCAGAGAGCCTGAAGGGTGGAGAGATAAGTGAGAGGAGGGTGAGGGTGGGGAGAAAGTTGCATAGAGTACAATAGGTGAGTAGGGGAGGGGATGAAGGT
>NC_057712.1:15603131-15604344 GCF_004010195.1 Chiloscyllium plagiosum | reverse complement strand
GTGGGAAGGGAAATTGCGGTCTCTAAAGAAGGAGGCCATCTGGTGTGTTCTGTGGTGGAACTGGTCCTCCTGGGAGCAGATACGGCGGAGGTGGAGGAATTGGAAATATGGGATGGCATTTTTGCAAGAGATTGGCTGGGATGAGGTGTAATCCAGGTAGCTGTGGGAGTCGGTGGGTTTGTAAAAAATGCCGGTGTCAAGTCGGTCGTCATCAATGGAGATGGAGAGGTCTGGAAGGGGAGGGAGGTGTCAGAGATGGTCCAGGTAAATTTTAGGTCAGGATGGAATGTGTTGGTGAAGTTGATGAATTACTCAATCTCCTCGTGAGAGCTTGAGGTGGCGCCAATGCAGTCATCAATGTAGCGGAGGAAGAGGTGGGGAGTGGTGCTGGTGTAATTATGGAAGATCAACTGTTCTACGTAGCCAAAAAAGAGACAGGCATAGCTGGGGCCCATGGCTACCCCTTTGGTCTGGAGGAAGTGGGAGGATTCGAAGGAGAAATTCTTAAGGGTGAGGACCAGTTCGGCTAAACGAATGAGAGTGTCGGTGGAAGGGTACTGTTGGGGACGTTGGGAGAGGAAGAAATGGAGGGCTTGGAGGCATGGTCATAGCGGATGGAGGTGTAGAGGGATTGGATATCCATGGTGAAGATGAGGCATTGGGGGCCGGGGAAACGAAAGTCTTGGAGGAGGTGGAGGGCGTGGGTGGTGTCTCGAACGTATGTGGGGAGTTCCTGGACTAGGGGGGATAGGACAGTGTCGAGGTAGGTAGAAATGAGTTCAGTGGGGCAGGAGCATACTGAGACAATGGGTCGGCCAGGTTGGTCAGGCTTGTGGATCTTGGGAAGGAGGTAAAAACGGGCAGTGCGGGGTTCCCGGACTATGAGGTTGGAAGCTGTGGGTGGGAGATCTCCAGAGGTGATGAGGTTGTGTATGGTCTGGGAGATGATGGTTTGGTGATGGAGGGTGGGGTCATGGTCGAGGGGTCAGTAGGAAGAGGTGTCCTCGAGTTGGCGTTTGGCTTCAGCGGTGTAGAGGTCAGTGCGCCAGACTACCACTGCGCCCCCTTTGTCCGCTGGCTTGATGGTGAGGAGAGGATTGGAGCAGAGGGATTGGAGGGCTGCGCGCGGTAAGGAGGAGAGGTTGGAGTGGGGGAGGGGGGTAGACAGGTTGAGGCGGTTAATGTCCCGGCGGCAGTTGGAAATGAAGAGGTC
>NC_057712.1:15585142-15602955 GCF_004010195.1 Chiloscyllium plagiosum | reverse complement strand
GGGGGGGTGTGTCAGCAGAATGCAGGTGAGTGGCGTTGGTGGGGGTGGAAGTGGTGGCAGACACGGCAGTAGGGGTGGCGGAAGTCACTGAGCGTGTGACATCAGCGATGATGTGAGGGGTGGAAGTGATGTCACATGTGGTGCATGAGGAATTGTGAGGGGTGGAAGTGGCTGTTGGAGTGACCATGATGGGGGTGGAAGTGATATCATCAATCAACTTGGGGGTTTTACATAGCAATTCAAGCAGGCAGCTCATGACCACTTTACTAATGGCAATTAGAGGTGGGCATGAAATAACTTATGAGAGAACAATAAAAGTAATTGTATGCTCTCCTGCTGGGCCCTGCCTCTAAAACACCACATTTCTGTCCAGCCTGACCTCTCTGGATTTCTTTGTTGCTGAACTGGATTATAAGTAACTTGAAAAGGTTCAAGAAATATTTACAAGATTGTTGCCAGGTAGAGGCTGAATAGGCAGGAGCTATTTTCTCTGGAGCGTCAGAGGGTGAGGTGTGACCTTAAGTCATGAGGGACATGCATAGGGTGGATAGCCAAAGCCTCTGCCCCAGGGTAGGGGAGCACAAAACTAAAGGGAATAGGTTTAACATGAGATTGAAAAGATGCAAAAAGGGCCTAAGGGGCAACTTTTTCCATGCAGAGGGTGGGGTGTGTATGGAATGAACTGCCAGAGTAAGTGATGAAGACTGGTACAATTACAACATTTGAAAGGCATCTGGATGGATACATGATTTGGAAGTGTTTAGAGGGATATGGACCATGCTGATAAATGGGACTAGATTAGGTTAGGATATATCATCAGCATGGACGAGTTGGACCAAAGGGTCTGTTGTATATCTCTGTGACTCTAAGCGTATTTGTTAATCGCTTAGAGCATCTAGAATATCTGTGATAAGAAAGGGAAGTGACGTTTGAAAATGCATTATGAGCACTGTCACACTTTTGTACATGAAACCACCAGACAAATGCAAACTAGACAGCAAGTACTAAGTGCCAGGTTGTGAGTAATAAAGTACTTTTTTGGGCCAAAGTTGTTATGAGGAAAGAGCTGTAGCTGTTAGAATAGGGGGATGGGGGAGGGTGAGAGTGGAAATGGTTAGACCCAGGCATAGGTAAAGGGGAATGACAAGACCGGGCCATTAGGAAAATTCAGGGTTAAAAAGAGTTAAGACATAGAGAGGATAAACATGAAGAAAATAATAATAGATTAAGACAGCAAGAGGGTAAGGAGCTGAAGAAAGAAACTGGTGGAGAAAGGTTTAAGAGATTTAATTTAGGATTGCTAGGGGATCACCTGAGGTAACCTGGACTGTAGATATAATGCTGCCCATATTTCAACAAGTGCTGTGGTGGGGCTGAGTGTAGGGCTACTAAAGCTGTGTTCCTGCTGCTTGGGTGATCTGTAGGGAGAGGGGTGGGGGTGCCAATATAGTCCAGACTGTGTGCGCGGTGTGCTGGATGAACTGGGGAACTGGAGCAGTTTACGAGGATGAGGATAAAGACATTAGCGAGGACGAAGTTTTCCTGGCGCCATAACAGAGGGTCAGCTGTGTCGAGCACTCCAAGCTGGGCAGGACCTCATTGATACCTGCTTTCAGTCGATTGGAGCCGGGTGCAACAGACCATCACGGCCTGGAAGCCAGTCATGGGCTGTGATGCCAGCCTTTGATTGTGGGAGTGTGTTACAGCCTCTGTTAGTTTTGCCCATGTTCATTTTTGCTGATTCCAACTAAAAGCTCATGTTTGGAATTATCCAATTGCTTGCCTCTATGTGATATTCCCCAACTGGATATTCCCCAATGATAATGTTCAGGTCTCCAGTGGCCATTGGGAGTAGAGAAGCACTGGCTTAGAGGGCTGTACAGACAGAACATAGCTATACACAAGTAAACTGTATGTCCCAGTGGCCAGGCTGTATGTGTAAGGGAGTGTCAGCCATACTGGGTAAGTGTCTTTGTGACTGCTGTGCCATGATGTTGCTGGTCAGAGGCAATGTCAATGATTGTCCATGTGCACAGTGGTGACTTCAAATGGTGCAGGTACAAGGGATGAATATCTGGTGATTCATTTACGGAATAGCTCAATTAGACCGTGAGATGGGGGCTACGCAGTTAGTAAGATGCATCAAGTAAAGTACGATAAGAAATCTTGTTGGGCCTTGTGGTGAGAATACCTCCAAAATAAAAACTTAACATAATTTACACATTGCCAGTAAAATGTAAGATTCTGCCCAGATATTGATCTTGCAAGTCATTACAAGCAATGCCATAAGAGATATGTTCATAGGTTGAGACAAATATATGTACACATATCATCTATGATTCAATGAGTGTTTCGCATCAAATTTTTACTAATATAAATTTAGTTTAAAAACATAAAATAGTTATTCCCTGTATTTATGGACTTCGGGAATGAATCATAAAACAATATTCAGCAGTTATCTAGAGAAAGCTTGCTACTATAGCAGTAATTGGTCTCTAATTGAACTGTAGATGTGCCTAACCACAATTACCATCTAATGGAGCTTAGCAGGACTTGTGGGCTTAAAGGAATGTACCTATTATACACCCCATCAACATAACGGTTAAATAACCTATTGCAAAAATATGACTCCTGTTTTTAGAAAATGTTGCAACCTCTGGCTAATAGCAGTAGTGTTACAGGAGACCTGCCAGTGAGGTTAGATGGTCTTGACTCACATCTAAGTGATTAAAATACAATGTCTCATCAAAAAAAGAATTTGCATAACCAATAGTTCCCTTGTGGTTAATAATAGATGGAACTTCCTCTTGTTTTGAAGCAGCTGGCGGAACTCTTTCATATCAGGCAGATCAATTAACTGATACATTTGTAATTGCATTTTATGAAGAAACAGTAATCATTTCTGATCAGTTTTGATTCAGTTACCTTCCCCCAAACGATGCAATGAGGAATGTCTGTAAATATAATGAAAGGTGTTCAACTTCAGTGTATCTTGATTTGTCTCTATACAACCAACCTCTTTTGTCTATGTATTTGTTCACACTGGGTATGGTATTAAAGGTCTATCTGGCCTTACCTTACACCGTTATCCTGCCTGCATGGTGTTTTCTAGGGTTATGAACAGACATGGCCTTCATTGACCTCCATTGTCCGTGTGTGATCATGTCGGATTGGTGCTTTACCTGATATCACACAGGTCATCTGGCTGATGTAATTCTAGGATTCCAAATTTAGACAATACAAGCCCTGGCAAAGCCAATATTATCCACTCTTTAAAAAAAGAGGCAGGAATCAGCAACGTTGGCTCCGTGGCACATTATTTAAAGAGTCAAGCATTTGATTACAGGCAAATTAAACATTCAAGACCTTTTCTATTCATGTTTGAGACTACTCGAGTGAGGTTTTTAAAGCTCCTGTGTCAATATGTGCACTTACCAGAGAATATTCCCTCATAACTACAAGAATGGCACACAGGTAGTCATAGATTTAGTCATAGAGCGATGGAGATGTATAGCACAAAAACAGACCCTTCGGTTCAACTTGTCCATGCTGACCAGATATCATAAACTAATCTCGTCCCATTTGCCAGCACTTGGCTCATATCCCTTTAAACCCTTCCTATTCATATACCCATCCAGATGCTTTTTAAATGTTGTAATTGTACCAGCCTCGACCACTTCCTCTGGCAGCTCATTCCATACCTACATCACCCTCTGTGTGAAAAAGTTGACCCTTAGGTCCCTTTTAAATCTTGCCCCTCTCACCCTAAACCTATGCTCTCTAGTTCAGGACCCCCACCGCAGGGAAAAGGCTTTGTCTATTTATCCTGACAAAGGATAAATTTATCCTTATAAAATCATGACCCTCATGATTTTATAAACCTCTAAAAGGTCACCCCTCAGCCTCCGATGCTCCAGGGAAAGTTAACTTGTCCAACCACATATTTCAACATCTGCAGAGACTGCAGTTGCAGTTCCTCTAGATATACTGTATGACTGTGTAGTGTGATGGGACACAGTGATAATTTGAGATTATGCCATCAGTGATGCCATGGTTTGTTTTTCTGAACAAGGTGGAACTGGGATCAGAGCATGTGTATCTTAGGGAAATCTCTTTCCTACCCTTTCAATACGTGTAATGTCACACCGAAACACACTTGTCATTCTTATTTAACCTGAGTGCTCAACCAATCTTAGGACAGACTGAGAAATAGAACAGTTACTGCAGAGAGGGCATGGTCTGTGCAATATCTCCACGTAGTTGGGACTGATTGCTTCCATGGTCCTCAAAAATGACAGGCCAATCAATGCACCCAAAGTCTTGGTGCTCATCAGCCTGTCAGCATTATTGAATTACTGTGACATCTTCATCTGAGTCCTGTGCAGAAGACCTGTCTCTGAATTTGTTCTTCACATAGCTAATAAAAGAATCTTCTTTTATCCCTGGTCTGTATGCAGGTCAAATTGTGCCTAGCCCTTGTTTTACATCAGCTTTGAAGGTAGATCTGATAGCAGCATTTGAGCTGGTGGCCACAACTGAAATATATGGGCCGACAATGTAAACAAAAAGGTTATTTTCCATAAACTATTCCTTAATGATGAATTTTGCATTTATATATCACCTGAAATACATAACAAATTGTTAAAGTAGACAAAATCATTAATTTCAAACAAAATAAGACAGGCTTTTGATTTTGTGTTGGTTGAGACTGCTATGATTTCTAACAAAGACACTTTTTCTTTGCTGAGAGAAAAATAGAGACAGTGATACCTGCCACAATTTTTAAACCTGCCAAATCTTTAGTCTTTGTGCCTGCTGACCTCTTAGCACTATAGTCCTGGTGGATAATCTGGGTTCAAACTCTTTTGTAGGTTTTCTGACACATTGCTGTCTTCAGCATAACTTAAATCATGTTTCTCTAGAAATTTTGTCAATCTACCATCACAACAAAAGTAGAGGATCCCTATGGAATTTCAGGACTCACTTTTTTAACTTTACGTGCAAAGGAACTACATCTCCTAGTTGTTATTCTACCCTAAAAATAAACAGAGAAGAATATATTATTTTATGGGTCAGCACACAACATATATCTAAATCAACAAATAGCTATGTTAACTGTTGTGCCATACAACTAATAAATACATCTCCCATCTTGAAATTCCCCACTCATTAGTTAGTAGCAAGCAATTATTTTGAATGCTCTTTGATAAAGAACTTAATGCAATGATTCTTGAAACATTTTGTTCTGTTTCTCCTTATGGGATCATTGATTAAAATATTATAGTGTATACTAGTCCTGTGCTGTAGACTTTATTGTTGCTAAGCAAACGGAAAAAACAGAAATCCTTTTCCATTTTGATACAATTACACAATGTGTGGTTAGTAAACTACCTAAAGTAACCTTAAAATATAAGGACTCAGTGACAATATCACACAATAGGAAGAATATGTGATATTTGCCTTATACCCACAACCCATTATAAATTAACCTTTCACTGTAATATTTCAGAATAGTACTAGCTGTTCCAATCTTAAGTGGGTATTATTCAAGATCTAAGGTTTTACCCTCCTAAAAAAGTGTTTGTGAAATTAGAAATCTCATGATATATGTCATTAAGTGACAGCCCCTCCACCCATACACAAATTTATAATTACAGATGAACTAAAGGCATACCACCATTAATACTTTATATTTACATCCAATTGCATTTTATAATGATCTATTTCCCACCAAAATGTTCCATCAAAATTCTTAAAACATAGTGTTGTCACACCTATCTGCTTATTTATTCAATCTAAGGATTCATCTACTAATTTCCATTTTCTCAAAGATTAAAGTTCTGTCAGTTTACTTTATGCTCCATTATACAGCTTTTGAGTTGACAGAGTGTGGTTTATTTTCCTTGTGTCAGGTTGATAATGCAGACAATTAAACATATTTCAAGCAGTATTTAGATTTGGGTCAAATTTGAATAAAAATAGGTAAACTGAAATGAAACTTAAATAAAACAAAAAAGGTATAACTAACATTTCCAAGAATTGAGAGATTATAACTATCATGAAAGATTATTGAGGACCTTTAAAGTTATGAGCAGTTTGATAGGATAGATATATATATATTTATACTTGTGAGTGACACCAGGACAATGGGTTACAAATAAAATATTATTATGAATAAATAAATACAGTAAAGAATTCAGGATAAATATTTTTATCTAAAGAGTGCTTGGGATTCTCGAGCTTTCTACCATATAGAGTATTGCCGGCATACAGAATAGATACATATGAAGAGAAATTAAGTGAGTACATGAAGAAGAAAGGAATAGATATGTTGATAGGATGCAATGAGGTAAAGTAGGGTAAACATAATGACTAGAGTAGACATGTTGACCTCAATGACCTGCTTCATGCTGTATGTTCTACACAGTGAATACAACACAATCTCACAAATTATCTTCCAACCTATCTTTTAGTTATCAGATAGCTTTAAATTCAATTCCTGTTGCCATATCTCTCAGTGGCTGAGGAAAATCAATATGAACAGCTGAGTAACAAAGAGAGACTGTGGAAGGAAAATTGATGGAAACTCACAACAGCTCATTCGGCACCTGAAAGTGAAATAAAATGGTTCATATTTTTGGACTAATGTTTTAAGAGAACTAGTGTGCCAAAGAATGATTTATTGGTTGTTAAACTTTTAGTCATGGCATATTTCTTTGGGCTGAAAACTGGATTCTCTTAGTAAGTTCTTGAACCTGTATTACTAATGGCTATCACAGGAACTGACATCAATGAACTTCCTGAAAGATAAATCATGGCATCTTTTACGAATAATTCTTTAATGCTAGTTTATCAAAGCATTCAATTTTAATGATGACCATTACCATCCTTATTGGCTATCATCAAAATTGCCCTCTCCCTCATCTCTATAATATTACCTCAGCCTCAGCCAATCTGACTCTCAAACCTTTTCCCATGTCTTTATCGCCTCTGGCCTGTCTAGCTCAATACTGCATGGTTGGTCTCCAATCATCTACTCTCCACCACATGAAATTAACCAAAAATCTGCCACCTGCACACTAACTAACACAAATTAGGCATAAACCTCGAGGTGTGGTAGGCCTTGAGTGGGAAGAGAATGTAATTGGGTAGAGTGGTGGTGGACAAGAGCCCTGCCATCTAATGACTACTTAAGGATCTCATCTACCTGCACTGCAATGGCTCCAGGTAAGACAAGAAAGAGCTGGCCAAACTGACTAGTTACCCAGTGTTGACATCCTCTCAGTTTAAGGTCAATGCCTCAGTCTGCATTAATCCGTGCATGATCAAGGGATTAGACCCAGGTTTAAGGGGTGGCGACTGAGAGTGTTTGTTTCAGACCACCCATACAACCCTGTTCCTATGACCTTGTTCAGTCTGATCCTTCCAAACAAGACAGCCTTTCCATCAGCTTATTCTTTGCCCTGGGAATCAGGGGCCTGCTGTCCTTGAAACGACCCCCACAGTCTCCATGATGGCATGGGGAAGTTTAGGAACTGATGACATCTGATTGACTAGGACCTCTTGTAGGCTGGGACTCGGGTTCTGAGGTCAGAATTTCAGGAGACTGGCTGTCAATCAACTGCCTAATACTCAGAAGAACAAGTGAGGTTCCCTATCTTTGGAGGGCACCAGTTTCTCTCATGGAGACTCTCTTCCATTTGCTTAAAAATCACACAACCCAGCTTATGTGATTGGAAGCATTAGCTTTCGGAGTGCTGTTCCTTCATCAGTTGGTTGCACACAACCACGTTGGTCTGAAAGCTAGTGCTTCCAAATAAACCTGTTGGACTATAACCTGGTGTTGTGTGATTTTTAACTTTGTACACCCCAGTCCAATACCAGCACCTCCAAATCTAAACCACATCAACTCCTTTTCCTCTTTTAAGGTTCTCCTTCAAACACTCTACTCTGACCAAATGTTTGGCCAGCTGTCTAATCTCTCTTTGGTTTCAGTGTCAATTTTCATCTGTTTACACCCTATTAGCCATCATCAAGATCATCACAGGGTTTCGTGCTGAAGGGACAGAAGGTATGGTGTTAGATTTGTCGAAGGTCGGAGAGCAAGTTATGAAGAGGATATAAGGGAGGCTTCAAAAAGCTATAGATTGGTAAAGTGATGGGACAAATGGAATGTGATGTTGGAATATGTGAGAATGTTCAGTTTGGGAGGAAAAATAAAGAAGAAGATTCTTTTCTAAACAGTGAGAGATTTCAGAGCTCTGAAATATCAAGGGATCTGGGTGTCCTAGTGCATGGGCTTGCCATACTAATACTTTGAATGGACTGGTTGTCTTATGAGGCCAGGTTGGACAGGCTAGGCTTACATCCTCTGAAATTCACATGAGTATAAGGTGACTTGGTTGACATAGACAGGATTTTAAGGGTTCATGACAGGTTGGATGTGGAGAGTATGTTTTCTCTAAGAGAAGATTCAAGGATGAGGCCTCACTGTTTTTCAACTCAGGAACCTTCCAAATATTGTGGTGTTTTGGAATGGTATTCTTCATAAGGCAGTGGAAGCAGAAGTAATGAATATGGTTAAGAGGAATTGTGATAAGCAAGAGTTGGCATGGTTACTGCTGGTAGCTGAGAATATTACAATTAGGTCAGTTACAGTCATATTGATTGGGGGACCAGACACAAGAACTGAATGGCCTCCTCACCCACCTTAATTATATACCTGTTTCAGATTCTCCTGCACGTTGCAAAATCATCACAAGGATAAAGAGTTTTGATAATGAGTCAGCTCCAGTTTGTCTAAAACTCCTATTCAAAAAGAAGATATTAAAATGCACCAGCTGGGAAATTTCATCAAAAATTCTCACAAAAACTTTGAATGTTAGCAAAATCTATCTCATCAGCTCTTTATTATGATTAAAAACATAAGCTTCTCCGGGGTACCAGGGAGCAGGGGTTTGTGCATGTGTGCAAAAACATTTTAATTGTCCTCGTTGGTGAAAGATGTGATATTGATAATATAACTTACATCAGTTTAGTCTGCAGCTTTCAGACCGAAACTTATGCCTTTAGGGTAACAATAGCAAGACAGAGCTTACAAATGTATCTTCCTGCAATTGAGAATTTGGCTCAAATATTTCTCTTATGCATAAAGCATTAGTAATAACTTATCCATCATACATTTTCATTTTCATATTTTCATATCAGGTACATTTCTTATACATTTAAATATATCACAATTTTACTCAATTAAATTACTTTCACGAACATAATAATAATCAAAATGAAGGTGTCTGGACAAGGGGTAAAGATCAACGATGATGACCTGGTCCTGTCAACACTTACTTCATTCACATAACGAGGATTATTTTAATGGCAGGCAGTATTACCATGGAGTTGTAATACAACACCCTCAGTTCAGTAGAGGTAGGGAAGGGAAAATAAAAGTATATTTGGGAAAAAAAAAGTGAAAGTTTATCCCAAACTCATTATAATTCCTCATGTGGTAATAATGAATTGGTGCAACAGAGAGGAGGCATGGAACTTTTGACAATTAACTGTCAAAATTTCAGTTTTGCGCTTAACAGTACTCTCTGAACAAAAAATGATTAAGATTAAAATGGAAGAAAGCGGAATCAATCAACTGACCCTCAGTATCTGAAGCAAAAGAAAAAGAGGTTTAGACTGTTCATTTGAAGCTAAGAATGCTACCAAGCCTTATTTACAAGATTTCAAGCTATCTTCTTTCGATAAAGATTACGGTGAGAATAAATTAAAACAAAAACACCCTTGTACAAGATCTCAGTGGTGTACCTTTCATGGTGTAAAATGATTCTGACATAATTCTCTTCAGCAAGAGAAAAGAAGTGAGATAGCACATTAAAAAGCCAACACCACAATTAACTGTGCCCTTTTTTTGCCATTACTAAATGTCAAGCTAGCAGCAAGGGTTATTTTCAAACTGTGAATAATTCTTCCCCTCCCCTACAGTGTACAATAAAGAGCTTCACTTTTCTGATCCCTGTTCCCTCAGGTGAAGTGAAGCATCAACTGGAAAACCTGGAAACCTAAGTTTTCAGGAGCAGTGTTGGAAAGAAGTCAGAAGTACAGACGTAAGCTGCTGATTACCTGAGCAGTGATCAAAGGCACGGGTGCGGAGGTTGGTGGGGGTGGGGAGACTAGAGTTCGGAACAGGACAGAGCAGGCAGAAGTGAAGAAACTGTAAAGAAAATGGACTATCCCTACTATTGTACATTAATGACAAATCTCAGTGCTACTAATACATTTCTATAGGAAGAGAGGAAGAAATTAAATCAGATTATCACCTCATACTGCTCTCTTAGAGGTCCTCAAACTGGGTTTTACAGCTTTAGGTGTGCAGTGGCAGCAGATTGTATGCTACACTATCTTGGCTGGAAAAGTATCCTCAATGTCTCCACAGACTTCTTTACACCTTCACTCTGCTTTTGGCTCAAAGTGCTTGAACTCCTTCCCAGTGAGTGTCCGTACACCCCAAGCACTGCAACGGTTATAGAGCAATTGGAGATTAGTCATAAAGCCCATCTGAAGGACCTTCTGCATCGGCATGGTAGACAAATTAGTAAAGTTAAATCACATGGGATTCAGGGCGAGTTTGCCAATTCAATATAAAATTAGCTTAACGGCAGGAAACAGGAAGTGGTGGTGGAGGGTTGATTTTTGGATTGGAGACCTGTGACCGGCCACGTTCCACAGGGAGCAGTGCCGGGTCCACCTTTGCTTGCCATTCATATAAATGACTTAGATGAGAATTTAGAAGACGTAGTTAATAAGTTTGGAGATGAGACCAAAATTGGCGGTGTAGTGGAAAGTGAAGAGGGTTATCTAAGATTACAAAGAGCTCTTGATCAATTGGGTCAATGGGCTGAAGGGATGACAGATAAAAGTTTAATTTGGATAAATAGGAGGTATACCATTTTAAGAAAACAAACAAGGACAAGGCTTATACAATGGAAGTAGGGCCCTGGGTAGTGCTGTTGAACAAAGAGCCCTTGGGATTCAGGTACATAATTCTTTGAAGTTTGCGTCAAATGTAGACAAGTTGATTAAGAAGACATTTAGCAAGCTTGCATTCATTGATCAGTCCTTTGAGTATAGGAGTTGGGACTTCATGTTGAGGTTGTACAGGACATTGGTGAGGCCCCTTCTGGAATATTGTGTCCTGTTCTGGTCGCCCAGTTACAGGAAGGATATTATTAAGCCGGAAAGAGTTCAAAAAAGATTTACCAGAATGTTGTCGGAAATGGCGGTTTTGGGGTATAAAGGTAGGCTGGATAGGTTGGGACTTTTTTCACTGCAGTGTAGGAGATTAAGGGGTGATTTCAAAGAGATTTATAAAATCATGAGGCATTGGGTGAGAAGGTGTCTTCTTCCTAGGGTAGATGATTTCAAGACTATGGGGCATATTTTTAAGGTGAGAGGAGAAAGATTGAAAAAGACATGAGAGGCAACTTTTTTTACAGAGAGTGGTTTGTGTGAAATGAACTGCCATAGGAAGTGACGGATGTGGGTACAGTTGCGAGGTTTAAAAGACATTTTGATAAGTTCATGAATAAGAAATGTTTGGAGGGATATGGAACCAGTTTAGTTTGGAATTATGGTCAACATGGACTGGTTGGACCGAAGGGTCTGTTTCTGTGCTGTATGACTCGATGACCCTATGACCCAGTTGGTCCTTCAACATCTAAACCTGCTGGTGGAGGGGGGAATGCACAGAACGCTGACAGCTTATTGTTCTCCTTGTGGTGAATTCTCCAACAGATGCCATTGTCACCAACAGTAGTACCTGCCTATTGTCCACTGGAATCTAATTTTTAAAAGTCATCACTTTTGGTTTGGTGTAGCAGAAAATGCGATATATAATTACTGTCACCCAGCTTGAGTATACGTACCTCTTGGTGCACTCAGAAGCTGCCACCATTTCCTGGAGAAAATAATCCTAGTTTTAAATTTGTCAGAGATTTGTGATATGTGTCTCTGTTCCTTTCGCCCGTCCAATCTGTTCATCATGATTGTCAATGGAGTAAGGTTCTGCCAGATTCCGTGGGAAGCAAACGTAAAATATTTTGTTGAAGTGGTGATTGAAGTAGTGAACCGGTGATATGTCAATGGATGTTATTTATATGGAATTTCAAAGGCATCTGCAAAATTCCCGCATAAAAGGTAATTAGCTGAAATTGAATCTCATGGGATTGAAACTGGTTGCCTGAGTGGTAAGGACAGAGAGTGGGGATAATGGGCAGGTATTCTGTTTAGCAGGATGTGACTTGCTCTGCGAAGGAGTCTCAACTATTTTCTTATTAATTATGTATTAATGACTTATATCATGTAGTAGAAAACTACATGGGCAGCACGGTGGCACAGTGGTTAGCACTGCTGCCTCACAGTGCCAGAGACCTGGGATCAATTCCCACCTCAGGCAATTGTCCATGTGGAGTTTGCACATTCTCCCGTGTCTGCGTGGGCTTCCTCCGGGTGCTCCGGTTTCCTCCCACAGTCCAAAAATGTGCAGGTTAGGTGAATTGGCCATGCTAAATTGCCCGTAGTGTTAGGTGAAGGGGTAAATGGGTCTGGGTGAGTTGCTCGTCGGTGTGGACTTGTTGGGCCGAAGGGCCTGTTTCCACACTGTAAGTAATCTAATCTAAAAAAAAACTCAAATTTGCTGATGTCACACAAATTTTGACGGCATGGTAAGCACCCCAGATAAAAGTATGAAATTACAAGGGAGAAACTGAGTAGCTTAAATGAATGGGAAACTTTGGCAAGTGGACTTCAAAATAACAAGTGCAAGGTCATCTGTTTTGAATGTAATAAAACCAGAGCGCTTTCTAAATGGCGAAAAGCTAGAAAGTGTGGAGGTCCAATTAGAAAAGTTATTAAAGGGTCTCAGAGTGGGACAGAAAATATTCAAAAATGCTAAAGGAGCTTCCTCCATTGTGACAAAAATCTGGATTGCAATGTTATCAGAAAGAGCTTGTTGACAAATACTAACAAAAATGTAAGTATTATATTGAGGGAGGAGGAGCAGGGAGCTGGGGGAAGTTGGAATAAAAAGAGATAAACAAACTAAACAAAGGATATGATAAAATAAAATGAAGAATTCAGAACACAAATCGAGATATTTCTTCTGTAGAGCAGTTATCAAATTACAACTCACAGAAGTGTTGCTGTTGGAATGACTGTCACTAAAAATTGATTTAAACAAAGTTTTGGGATTTACATATTAATGAAATGAAACCTGCAAACCATTCTAAAAGATAAAAGACTTAACAGCAATCCAGGTTTATTCAATGTATTGTTTTAATTGCAAGACACTGTGATTTTTTGCTATAATTCCGTGTATTATGATCATGCCCCACTAGTTACCTGATGAAGAAACAGCTCTGAAAGCTAGTACTTCCAAATAAAACCGTTCGATTATAACCTGGTGTTGTGCAATTTTTAACTAAAAATTTGAGAATAGCTCTTGCACAATCACAGAGCAATGGAGGCAGTTTTATAAAAATACCTGCTCAGAGAATATAATTGAACATCATAAGTGTCCAGGCAATACTTAACACCAGCAATCCAGGCTCCTGCTCCTGTGATATACCAACCAATTATCAACCAGCTGCCACCAACTGATACAATACCAACTCATCAGGAACTGGTACAAGATAGAGATTCCCACATATAGAATGTGCAATTAGTTCGGAAGAGAAGCACTGAGTAAGGGCTGCACTTGGCAGATGTTCTTCCCATAACACATCACTGTATTCTGAGCAGCACGTTTAAGCAAATACAAGTCTCTGGCTATTATTACAGATATGTATTGATGATCATTGTATTTACAAAGTGGACATGAACTGGGGTTTACTAATTACAATGAAACATTTATGAATGGATATTTCCCTATAAGAACACCGATAGATTTAAACAGTTTAATGATGGCCAGAAAAGCTGTAACAGCACGATATCACACTCTACCACACTTTACTTTGCACGTTCTCCCCGTGTCTGCGTGGGTTTCCTCCGGGTGCTCCGGTTTCCTCCCACAGTCACAAAAAAAAAGATGTGCAGGGTCAGGTGAATTGGCCATGCTAAATTGCCCGTAGTGTTAGGTAAGGGGTAAATGTAGGGGTATGGGTGGGTTTCGCTTCGGCGGGTCGGTGTGGACTTGTTGGGCCAAAGGGCCTGTTTCCACACTGTAATGTAATCTAATCTAATCTAATAATATTAAGCTTCAGAACTGAACCAATGTTAGTAGATCCAATAAAAAGGAAGATTGTGCAAACTAAATGGTGCGAGCACACTCCTTCAGACCATTCATACCTGGGGTGGGGGGAAGACAACAGCCTGTGGTTCTATAATACCAACAGCTGAAATAAATTTTAAATTAATTCTCTCTTAGATATGCAGAAACTAATGAAGGTTTTAAAAAGTAAATTCCCCCAGTTTCAGTGTTATACAGATACCAACACCCACTCAGCAAAGTTCAATAGACAGAACAGATGGCTTATATATTTGCACTCTCACCTGTTGCTATTTGCTCATTGGCTCTCACCAGTTATGTCATTAGGACTTCAAAGAAGGTCACATCAACCACATTCCTGTCAAACCTACAACATCATCATCAATGGAAACAATGAGCAGAAAGTTTCTTACAATCACACAACACAAATCAACATCAATCAGAAAGCTTGAAGCTTCAAAAATTTAAAACACTATTAGAATTTCCAATCAATGCCAGTAACTTTCTGACACAAACTAATAAAACAGAATTTGAAAACATTAAGTTTTCTTTTAAGCTTTCCCTTATAAGTGTTACTTGAAATTGAATTTAAAATATCCTGGAGGAAGAATTGTTCTGGTCCCTCCAAACAAAGGCAGTTTTGCAATTCTTTCTCTGATTTTTATTAAATCTCTTTTCTGGATAAGCTGGACAAAACTGTATTTATCATTTTAATTCAAATGTCTATAAGGAGGTAGAGCTGTGCCTTCTCCTTAAATTCTGTCAGTAAATACAATAATGCCCCTTTGATAATGGTGCTGATTAGGAGTACCTGAGATGAAAGAACACTAATTGTCTAAGGCACGACAATGTGTAACTTAGAAGTGACAGTGTCCCTACCAAGTTGATGCTTTTGTTTTTTTTGTCATGGAGGTCATTTTAAAGTAAATTTTGAAATAAATTTGACAGGTTGCTGCAGTGAGTCCTATAACAAATATTGCAGGAGCAGGGAATTGATAATTGAAGGGATACTAATCAGAATAAACTGCTCTGTCCTCAATTGTATTTTTTTACCATTACACCCAGCCAGCTGTTTATTCCGTCATTAATTGATTTGTTACCTTGAAGTGATGGAATGAAGTTGAAGTGTAAAGGAAACAATTATTTCTAACCTATATATCCCAAGGTTGATAAAGGATCTCTGTTAAATTAAATCTCCAATTTAACTTTTATCTTTGAATTGATTAGTCAAATATTAACTGACCTTAATGATCCAGCAGTCATCCTCAATATAATAATACAGTTCCATATTACGTAATGGTTTTTCTTGAGACAGTACAATCTATAAGTAACATTTTTTTAATGCAGTATGTTGAACTAAAACTACAAAGCATCCCTTTGTACTGGTTGCTGCCAGTATTACAATCTGCATGGGACACAAATAAATGAGCACTGGATTGTCAAATAACCCAATTACTCTGGAAATTATATGCAGTTCAGAAAACTTGATTAAGGATTGCTGGCATGGAAACAGTATCCTCTTGCTAAAAGCAAAATTATCAGGACATGGCAAATCGCAGTTTGACCCCTGCAAACTGTTGTATTGTATAACAGATCAAATATAAGTTTGAATCTTGCCTAAGCTTTAATTTAAAAAAAAATAAACATCTTAAGTGAGCAGGAAATGAACATTGGGTCAATTAGCATCTGCAAATGGCCCTTTGTTTTGCATTCTGAAAAGCTTGCAACATTTTCTGATTTTATTGAAATTTGCAATGTAACTTCGCATAGCAGTCAATTCAAATTGACACGAGGTGATAATTTTCAGTTTAAAATAATGGAGAATAGTAACTTATGCTGTTTGTGATTTTTTTTTGCCTGGTAAGAGTGGATGTTTTATTCTGTTGCAGTGAGAAATTCTGACAGGTGAAGTGGGAAAGTACAGCAGTGGGAAGGAAACCTAGAAATTGTCAGAAACATGGAACTCAGGCTTGTTTTAATGCAAAACCTCATCAGCAGCTTTTCATTCTGTTTCCAAGTTATCAGATTGAAGGCCAATGGAAGACACCCACAGGTGGGAAGCATTGGAGCCAGTACCTGATGACTGGGGAATAAAAGATCATGTGTTGAAAGGGGAAGAACTGCATTGGTAATTGGGATGGAGGGAAAGATAATTTGAACAGTTTTTCAGAAGTCTTAGCTGAACTTCAATGTGTAAATCAGTTACTTCTGAGAAAGGGGGTAGTTTAGGACTGTTAAGAAAGACGTTACCTTGGTATAAGGAGGTTTGTTTAACATTTCCAGTTCAGAAAAAATCCCCGAAGGGATTATGTGAAGCTGAGACTCAGTTATATGATGAACCAAGGAAGAGGTTGTCAGATTCCCAAGACTGGGAATTGAAGCCACACCTTAATCAAGCCCTATGTGTGACAGAGAAGGGAATTCTGTCTGTTGTTTGAGTACTATAATGGGAGTCTGTTTGAATGATGGGATTGTATTTTTACTACTGGTTTTGAATTTTTTAAATGTATACTATATGTAGATTGCTTGAATTCTTCTATTTTATCTTAATTTCAACTCTTCTATTGTTAAACCCAAATCTGCAGCAATGCTTGTTTGTGTTTCAATAAAAGGCCATCCTGTTAAAAGCAAAAAGAATAAACAACATACAATTTATCGATGCAGATCTTAGTCTAAGATCTGACCTGTCCTGGTCAGCTGGGATCAAAGCACTTGTAAACAAAGATGGAGACAGTTGCTTAGATGGTGGGTTAGCCATACCTTTAAACATTTAAAACCCCTAATAAACTTTCTCCTTTCTGTCTTTGGATGGTTAATGTCAAACCTAAAGGTGCAAAATTTGGACTTATTTTTGGAGTGTCAGTCAGGACCAAAACCTACTCAAATAATGATACGGGATGATCTGATTAATAAATGGGAATCACACAAAATATACACAGGATAACCTCATCAAGAAATGGTAAGGCCACTGTCATATTGTTGGATGGTCCCAAAGCACATCAATTCATCCATATAAACCTTTGATGTGGAATGCACACACATTCTTATGGTGATCCTGTTGCCTTATTTTGTAAAAGAGAGATTGGGCGAGAAGTTTAGATTACTTACAGTGTGGAAACAGGCCCTTCGGCCCAACAATTCCACACCGCCCCGCCAAAGCGCAACCCACCCATACCCCTACATTTACCCCTTACCTAACACTACAGACAATTTAGCATGGCCAATTCACCTGACCTGCACATCTTTGGACTGTGGGAGGAAACCGGAGCACCCGGAGGAAACCCACGCAGACATGGGGAGAACGTGCAAACTCCACACAGTCAGTCGCCTGAGGTGGGAATTGAATCCGGGTCTCTGGCGCTGTGAGGCAACAGTGCTAACCACTGTGCCACTGTGCCGCCCACCAGTTGAGAGTGTGGTGCTGGAAAAGAACAGCAGGTCATGCAGCATCAGAAGAGCAGGAGAAATGACGTTTTGGGCATAAGCCCTTCATCAGGAATGAGGGTTGTGAGCTGGGGGGAGGGGTTGGTGGGAGGCTGAGAGA
>NC_057712.1:15561634-15585106 GCF_004010195.1 Chiloscyllium plagiosum | reverse complement strand
GGGGGGGGGGGGGGGGGGGGGGGGGGGGGGGGGGGTGGGGTTTGGGGGAAGGGAGCTGAGAATACAATAAGTAGATGAAGGTGGGGGAGTAGGTGATAGGTTGGAGAGTAGGGTGGAGCAGATAGGTGGGAAGGATGATGGATAGGTCAACAGAGCAGTGACTAGTTGGAGGCTTGGGACTGGGATAAAGTGGGGTAATGAGAAATGAGGAAACTGGTGAAATCTATATTCATTCCGTGTGGTTGCAGGGTCCCAAGGTGGAAGATGAGGCGCTCTTCCTCCAGGCATCAGGTGGTTAGGGTTTGGTGATGGAAGAGGCCCAGGGCCTGCATGTCCTTGTTGGAATGGGAGGGAGGAGTGTTCAGCCACGGGGCTGTAGGTTCATTTGATGCGGATGTCCCAGAGATGTTCTCTGAAATGATCTGCATTCTTCTCCTTTCACGATGGTGTTCTGTCTCCTCAATATAGAGGAGATCACATCGGATGCAATTGATATAGTAGATGACATTAATGGAAGTACAGGTACATTTCTGTCAGATGTGGAAAGATCCTTTGGGGTCTTGGATGGAGTTGAGCGGGGAGGTGTGTATGCAGGCTTTGCACATCCTGCGGTGGCAGGGGAAGGTGCTAGAATGGGTGTGAGGGCTGATGGGGGCATGGATCTGACAAGGGAGTCGTGGAGGGAATAGTCTCTCTGGAATGCAGGTAGGGGTGGGGAGGAAAATATATCCCTATTGGTGGGCTCTATTTGTCATGGCAGAAGTGGCGGAGGATGATGTGATGTATATGGAGGTTGGTGGTGTGGAAGGTGAGGACCAGGACAGTTCCATCCTTGTTACATTGGGAGGGGTGGAGTTCAGGGTGGGGGGTGGTTGCAGGAAGTGGAGATGTGCTGGAGGGCATTGTCTACCACGTGGGAGAGGAAATTGTGGTCTTTGAAGAAGGAGATCATCTGGGATGTTCTATGGCAGAATTGGTTATCCTGGGAACAGATGCAGCAGAGATGGTGGGATTGGGAATAAGGGATGGTGTTTTTACAAGAGGCAGGGTGGGAGGAGGTGTAGTCCAGGTAGCTGTGGGGTTTCATATGTTTGTCATAGATGTCCGTGGTTAGTTGGTCACCAGAGATGGAGATGGAGAGGTCCAGAAAGTGGAGAAAAATGTCCGAGATGGTCTAGGTGATTTTGAGGTTAGGGTGAAAGGTGTCAGTGAAGTTGATGAACTGTTCAACTTCCTCATGGAAGCATGAGGTAGTACTGATACAGTCGCAGAGGAAAAGTTGGGAGATGGTGCTAGATTAGCTGCGAAAGATGGACTGTTGCACGTACCCGAAAAAGAGGCAGGCATAGCCGGGGTCCATCAGATGCCCATGGCCACCTCTTTGGTTTGAGGAAATGGGAGGTTTGGAAGGAGAAGTTGTTATGGGCGAGGACCAGTTTAGCCAGGTGGATGAGGGTGTCAGTGGAAAGGTACTGGTTGGGATGGTGTGAGAAGAAGAAATGGAGAGCTTGCAGGCTTTTGTCATGGCAGATAGATGTGTACAGGGACTGGATGTCCATGGTGAAAATAATGAGTACGGGTTTGGGGAAACAAAAGCCTTTGAAGAGGTGAAGGGTGTGGATGGTATCCTGAACATAGGTGGGGAGTTCCTGGACTAAGGGGGACATGACGGTGTCAAGATATGCAGGGATGAGTTCAGTGGGACTGGAGCAAGCTGAGAAAATGGGTTGACCAGGGAAGTCGGGCTTGTGAATCTTCAGTAGGAGGTAGAATCGGGTGCTGCAAGGTTCACAGACGATGAGTCTGTGGATGGGAGATCCCCAGAGGTGACAAAGTTGTGGTGATGGTTTGGTGATGGGAGGTGAGGTCATGGTCAAGGGGGCAGTAGGAGGAAGTGTCTGCGAATTGGCACCTGGCTAGAACTAGAGGTAACAAGCAGTCTGTAGGAAAGTAAACAACTTCTGAGACCTTGTTTTTTTTTTAAGTTGGAAAAATAGAAGGGTGTGGTTGAACTCCCACAGAAACAAGAATTTTAGGTTTAGTTTTCAACAGCTGCTGTTGGTGTCTTGAAGAAAAAGCAACTCTTTCCCTCTTTCCGCTACAGCCAAAATCTGGGGGTTCTCTACCTACTGCAGGAGTTGCATGTGAGTCAATCTGAGTCTGAATTTGCCCTTTTTCAAGGGTGGGTCCATGGGATGTTTCAATATTGGAACAGTTAATTAGTAATTGTTACCGTATCTATTATTCTGTTAAGTTTTCCAGTAGAGTTAAATTGTTCCAATTCCTTCTTTCATTTGTATTTTAACTATAGTGTTTGAATAAATTGTGTTTTGCTTAATGTTGAGTGGTTGCTTCAAATTGTATCTTGTACACAGTAGCTCACATTTGTCTTTAAAATAAGAAAAGGCTAGGCTCTAGGCTACCTCCTTAATTTATTTTGAGGGGGTTTGATCTGATCCACAACATATCTTACTGTCGCTGGAAGGACAATACCAAGTATCTGCATTGTACTTACCATGGGAGACTGGTTAGCAAGATTAGATCTCACAGGATACAAAGAGAACTAGCCATTTGGATACAGAGCTAGCTCAAAGGTAGAAGACAGAGGGTGGTGGTGGAGAGTTTTTTATCAGACTGGAGGCCCGTGACCAGTGGAGTACCACAAGGATCGGTGCTGGGTCCACTACTTTTCATCATTTATATAAATGATTTGGATGCAAGCATAAGAGATATAGTTAGTAAGTTGGCAGATGATACCAAAATTGGAGGTGTGGTGGATAGCGAAGAAAGTTACCTCAGATTACAACAGGATCTTGATCAGATGGGCCAAAGGGCTGAGAATTGGCAGATGGAGTTTAATTCAGATAAATGTGAGGTTCTGCATTTTGGGAAAGCAAATCTTAGCAGGACTTATACGTTTAATGGTAAGGTCCTCAGGAGTGTTGCTGAGCAAAGAGACTTGGAGTGCAGGTTCATAGCTCCTTGAAAGTGGAGTCATAGGTAGATAGGATAGTGAAGAAGGTGTTTGGTATGCTTTCCTTTATTGGTCAGGGTATTGAGTACAGGAGTTTGGAGGTCATGTTGCGGCTGTACAGGACATTGATTAGGCCATTGTTGAAATATTGCATGCAATTCTGGTCTCCTTCCTATTGGAAGGATGTTGTGAAACTTGAAAGGGTTCAGAAAAGATTTACAAGGATGTTTCCAGGGTGGGAGGATTTGAGCTACAGGGAGAGGCTGAACAGGCTGGGGCTGTTTTCCCTGGAGTGTCAGAGGCTGTGGGGTGACCTTATAGAGGTTTACAAAATTATGAGTGGCATGGATAGGATAAATAGACAAATTTTCCCTGGGGTGGGGGATTCCAGAACCAGAAGGCATAGGTTTAGGGTGAGAGGGGAAAGATATAAAAGAGACCTAAGAGGCAACTTTTTCACGCAGAGGGTGGTTCAGGTATGGAATGATAAGGTGGAGGCTGGTACAATTGCAACATTTAAAAGGCATCTGGATGGGTATATGAATAGGAAGGGTTTGGAGGGATATGGGCCGGGTGCTGGCAGATGGGACTAGATTGGATTGGGATATCTGGTTGGCATGGATGGGTTTGACTGAAGGGTCTGTTTCCATGCTGTACATCTCTATGACTCTACAGCAACACATTATCAGCCTACCAGAGGACATTATGCTGTGGGCTTTGCCAGTTAACATCTTTAAATTGTAATGAAGCCATACATAAACTGTGCTAATTTAAACTGAGTGGAGAAGTTTCTGTGCTGACCAGTGTTGGCTCCTTGCAAGTGTAATAAAGATACCACTTGAATATAGCAACTGGACTCTGAGTATTGAAATTTTATAACAGCACATTTCGCAGACCTTTCCAACCCATTATTTGAGAGATATGATTCTTTTTTACTCATTTTAGATTTCTGCATTTCTCTTACAATCATTGGTTAAAATTAGCCAGGGTAGTTTGCCATAAAACTAAAGTATGCTAAGAAATAGAAAGCAGAGAGTCCTGTATAAAATTACATTATTTAAAAAATCTGCTGTTCAATACAATTGTTTTACTTCACTATTAGAAAAAGAGTCAAACATGCTTGTTTCTACCATGCAATTCCTATATTTCAACAATGGTTCAGTGCATTCACTGAAATGATGTCAAAAGTTTGTAGTTTGAAATGGGGACAGGAAGTAATTACTGCAAGGCCATAGTTAAGTATTGATGGAAGGTCAAGACAATGCTATGAACTCAATGTTATTTGCGTCAGCAATTCTAACAGCATAAAGCAGTTCCGTACGACATAGGACAAAAAAACATTTCTTATGTGATAGCACTGAACAAAGGGTCATGTCACTCATTAATATTAATAACTTAATTTACATGCATTTGCAGCGTGCTTTGGACCTGAAGCCAGAACTCTGACTGAATAATGGGAATAAAGAGCTTCATATGATTCCTTAAACTTAAAGGGACTGTTCCTGTGCCATCACCAAACAAGCCCAAGAGAAATGGAAAAGCTGTTAGGAAACCCAGGATGTGAATCTCAATTTGTGTTGAGTTTTTAATTTAAATTTGGTTTCAATGGCAAAATCAATGATGAGCTTCTGGTTCAGTGACATGAGGGGACACAGTGTGAGCTGGTTCATCAGCGTAAATGATTTTCAATTATGTTGCTATTGATGGCTTCCTGGTCTCCTGCATAATGTTTTTCCAGATAAGCCTCAAAATCTTACCACTTTGAGTTAGAGGCCTACAATTTTTTGAAAGGATGGTATCATGCCAACCTTTGGCGTAAAATATCTACAAATCCAGGCTGAATGAGTTCTGCTTGATTTCACGCTCCTATTTGTTGACTCAGTCAAATATTGAAAACTATCGATTACAATTATTAAAACCTTCTTCCTTTAGAACTATTGAACCGAGGATTTTCAATCATGATTATATTTTAATGCAGATCTTTCATTTTCAGTCACAGACCATTCCTCCCCATTGTTCATCTATTTAGGTATTGCAGAAGAAATCGTTCAATCATTTGCTGATAAAAACAAAAGTATCTGGATGATTTCTTAGCTGAATTTTACATCGAGATCATCTTTTTATTAAAACAACTTGAATTTAAAAGGTATTTTCATAACTGCAGGATGTCCCAAAGTGCTTTCATGCCAATGACACACTTTACTGGTAGAATTATTGCCACCTGATGAAGGAGCAGCGCTCTGAAAGTTGGTGCTTCCAATTAAACCTGTTGGACAATAACCTGGTATTGTGTGATTATTAACTTTGTACACCCCAGTCCAACACTGCCATCTCCAAATCATATAGTATAGAGTTACTATAGTATGACCAGTATAGAGTTGCTATATTTGTTACTAGTTTTTTTAGGAAAATAATTAATGTCGGGCATCTTTGAAACTGACTGCCTAGCAATTTTTCAAAATATTGTTAGTTTTGTTTATAATTTATCTCCAGTTGCTGATGTCTGAATGGATTGTATGATATTCTAATGTGCCACAGAGTAACAGAGTGTGTACAAACTGCATGACAATGCACTGAACTGTTCTCCATTGTATTGAAAATCGTCCTTCTATCAATCTATAATAATGTGCTGCAGAATCCCTGTACTGCATCTGAACTGGGAATCAAGATATGGCATCTGATTGCTAGGCTGTTTAATGTACCTCATTAATGCTACTTAGCAACAGTAAAACATAAAGAAATTTATATAAGCGTACAAAATGGTGAAAATATTCAACAGCTCAAGCAGCAGCTTGTGGAGAGAATATTCTAGTAAAATGTTACGAACTTTAAACAATACCCTGTTCCTCTCTTCCCAGCTGCTGTCAAAACTGCTATTTCCATGATTTTCTTTTCTTATTTTGGATTTCCAGCATCACTGTGTTTGTGTTTTTATCAATAACAATTAACACAGTCTGGCTTTGAATAAAACCTTTGTGGTTTCCTTTTATATGTAAAATAGCTTTGATATTTTATGTTAATTGCCACCTCCCACAGGAAGTGTCTCACACAGCTGATAGCTAAATAAAGATGAACTTTGCAGGTTTTCTCAGGACTGGCAGTCCAAAAGGAAATCTTTCTCATCAGGGCTTCCCAATTGTGGCAATCCTCATGAAGCAGGGGATCATTTTAACGTAACCCACTGACTTGAAAATGATGGAATTTGGTGCAATGTTGGTTTATAGCCACTTATTTTCTTGCTGTCCATTGGCCAATAAAAAGTAAGGTAGAGCAATGCACAGGAAAACACGCTTACATATATTTACACTAACAAGACAGTCACAGCCAGCTACTTGTGGTAGCTATGTGATAAGAACGCCAGAAGCCTCAGTTTTTAAGCACTTATCCCTGAATCACCTTATGAAGGACTTTGAGGGAAAAACATTTCATGCTTTGTTATTGTTTCTTCCAATAATTTGCAGACCAGCTGAGCGAGAAGTGCTGCCAGTGTCAATCCAAGCTTCAGGGATACTCAGGCATTTCCTATCAATTCGCTGCTTTGCAGTCCACCTGCACACAGCATAATAAAGGCTGCAGAACTTGAATTCAAAGGTGGCCAGGTAATCAGAGGCTTAGAGAGAAGATTGCATTCAATATCTTGATGCTTGAAATGAAATACAAGTAAACTAATATCTTTTAAAAAATGAATTACTAGTACTTACATTGATTACCTATACTAAAAGACTTGTTTTTTAAGAAAAAGTAATTTTCCAAAATACTGTTTGTTAGGGGAAACAATCAAGCAGCTGATGTGGTGGTTGTTGAGGTGGTAGTTCTGGGTGTTAATTGCTTTTCTGAACAATTGGTGGCACAGAATGATATGACTGCATGGAGAGGAGAGGTAAAGAAATAGATTGGAAAATAAAGAGCACTATTATGTATTGGCCTAAATAAAATTTTAAAACTCAATATATGCAATCGCCAATTTGTCTCTCCCCAGCTGCGGAAATCTTTACAACAAAAAAAAATCTTTATTCTATTTCTACCACTCTCTCTCTCTTGAATGATACAGTTCTTCAAGCGAGTAGAAACTTTATTGATCGCTGGCGATGAGTGCTGATGTTTTATTCTACATGGAAGATAGCTAACTATGACATTGTCCTTATTAATCCCACAATGTTGAGTTTCTGAGCTAAGTTCTATGAGCAGCCAAAAGAAAATTGGAAATTTTCTCTGGCTAATATTGTTCTGCAGAGTGAGGTAATTAAATCTGGAAGTTTGAGCTTCAATAATCCATAAATATATCAGTAAATTCGCATTTCCGTATTAATTACAACTCATTTTATTTGTTGGAGCAATCTACACAAGTCCCTCACTATCACTGACTTGCCATATTTTAATGCACATTCTACAGTCTTGATTATGTATTGTTCAGATGCCAGCTGTGGTGCCTTTGTTGGCCTGACTGCATCCAGATAATAAACTTTCCAAGGAGCACTGCCGTCTCGTCAAAGTTCAATTTAGCACATTTTGAGTAATAATCCCAACTGTGTTTTCTTCATTCATGGGTTGTGGGTGTCACTAGCTGGACCAGCATTTATTACCCAGCCCTAATTACCCAGAGGGCAGTTCAGAGCCAGCTACATTGTCATGGTTCTGGAGCCACATGTCGGCCAGACCAGGTGAGGGTTTTAGATTTCCTTCCCTAAAGGACATTAGTGAACCAGATGGGTTTTTCCCTAATGGTTATTAGACTCTTAACTCCAGATTATTATTGAATTCAAATTCCACCATTGTGGGATTCGAACCCAGATGCCAAGAACTCTACCTGGATCGTCTAGTGATAATACCAATAGACCATCATTCTCCCCAAAGAATAATGTGCACTGTCTTTGCAGAAGGGAAATGTTAAGGGTACTATGTGAATGAATACCTTGAGAGATCCCAAATGGAGTCACATCTCATGAATTTCCTTCTGGTGTGCAGTGCTATCTAGACAAGTCTAAGTCTCAGCTTGTTCAAAGAATGATCCCACAAGTAGAATTGAGTTAAAGTACCAGTTGGTCTTCTCGTTGGTGTTTGTTGTGGATGACTGTTGGTGAAAACCTTAGGTGGACAGAAGCTCTTCCACACATATATCTTTGGAAAATTTTTAAATTACCAGAACAGCCAGTAGCATCCTCGGTTACACAGAAACCTCCAACAGCAAGCAGCAATGGTGAGGGAGCATGTCGAGCAGAGGAGTTTGATCAGTTGTGCCAGGACCTTCAAGAGCAGATGGCAATGATGAGGGAGAGCAGCTGAACAGACCTGCACTGGGAAAAAAGGTGTACTTGGGAGAAAGACGGCTGTTAAGAACATGTCTGTTAGAAAATTCATAGATGTGACTCTGCTTAGGATGTCTTGAGGTATTCATTCACTTAGTATCTTTAACATTTCCCTTCCCCAGAGACAGTAAGCACTATTCCTCGTTAAGATTATCACTTGCAATGGGCTAAATTGAACTTCTAAGAAATTGTAGTGCAGCACAGTACTATTTGGAAAATTTATTACTGGGGCAGTCAGGCCAACAAAAGTGCACCATAGGTGGCATTGAAGCTTCTGTGCTGGACACAAGTAAATATTCTGTAATATTCCGTAAATAATATGTAATCAAGACTATAGAATGTACATTAAAATGTGGCAAGTCAGTAATTATTATGGGCTTCCATGAATAAAGAATCCCTGCTTCATGATCTCTGTCGCCTACTACATGTCCAAATCTCATGCTTTTTCTTTATAATACATCATCATTCAGATGGAGTCTACATCCAGTGACCTTGATTGCAAGGTCAAAACCTTCAGGATTCACAAAACAATGACACTTACAGCACACACATATTAATACTACCACCTAAACCAAATTAACACAGATAAATGCTGTTTATCTCCCCAAGCGGATGTTTTTCTGCAAATGCAAAAAAGTTTATTTTCAAAACTAATTGAAGTTTTCATCTTTGAAGACGAAGAGGGTTAACGAAGACATGCTGAAGAGATCAGCTGATGTATGAGCCAGGACAGCAGAAACCATTCAGTCACCAATTCCATTAGCAATTTTCTTTGTGTGTAAAGTAACAAAGAGGATTGATGATGGCAGAGCAGTAGATGTGATCTATATGGACTTCAGTAAGGCGTTCGACAAGGTTCCCCATGGGAGACTGATTAGCAAGGTTAGATCTCATGGAATACCAGGAGAACTAGCCATTTGAATACAGAGCTGGATCAAAGGTAGAAGACAGAGGGTGGTGGTAAAGGGTTGTTTTTCAGACTGGAGGCCTGTGACCAGTGGAGTGCCACAAGGATCGGTGTTGGGCCCTCTACTTTTTGTCATTTACATAAATGATTTGGATGTGAGCATAAGAGGTACAGTTAGTAAGTTTGCAGATGACATCAAAATTGGAGGTGTAATGGACAGCGAAGAGGGTTACCTCAGATTACAACAGGATCTGGACCAGATGGGCCAATGGGCTGAGAAGTGGCAGATGGAGTTTAATTCAGATAAATGCGAGGTGCTGCATTTTTGGAAAGCAAATCTTAGCAGGACTTATACACTTAATGGTAAGGTCCTAGGGAGTGTTGCTGAACAAAGAGACCTTGGAGTACAGGTTCATAGCTCCTTGAAAGTGGAGTAACAGGTAGATAGGAGAGTGAAGTAGGTATTTGGTATGCTTTCCTTTATTGGTCAGAGTATTGAGTACAGGAGTTGGGAGGTCATGTTGCGGCTGTACAGGACATTGGTTAGGCCACTGTTGGAATATTGCGTGCAATTCTAGTCTCCTTCCTATTGGAAAGATGTTGTGAAACTTGAAAGGGTTCAGAAAAGATTTACAAGGATGTTGCCAGGTTTGGAGGATGTGAGCTATAGGGTGAGGCTGAAGAGACTGGGGCTGTTTTTCCTGGAGTGTCAGAGGCTGAGGGGTGACCTTATAGAGGTTTACAAAATTATGAGTGGCATGGATAGGATAAATAGACAAAGTCTTTTCCCTTGGGTTGGGGAGTCCAAAACTAGAGGGCATAAGTTTAGGGTGAGAAGGGAAAGATATAAAAGAGACCTAAGGGGCAACCTTTTCATGCAGAGGATGGTACGTGTATGGAATAAGCTGCCAGAGGATGTGGTGGAGGCTGGTACAATTGCAACATTTAAGAGGCATTTGGATGGGTATATGAATAGGAAGGGTTTGGAAGGATATGGACCGGGTGCTGGCAGGGGGAACTAGATTGGGCTGGGCTATCTGGTCGGCATGGATGGGTTGGACCGAAGGGTCTGTTTTCATGCTGTACATCTCCATGACTCTATGACTCTAAAGCAATAATGAACATGAAAAGTTGCCTCTGCAAACTTTTGGATTGTCACTGAATCAGTTACAAAGCTGCACCACCTGCAGAAAAGAGCAACATGCAGCCAATCTCCTTCAGGAACACAGCTTTGATGATTTCATCACTTTCATCAAATATTATGCTTTGTTCTCTTTAGAGATCACATTCAACCTGTTGCCTGTTGTAATATCACAACATGAGACTAATGCAGTTCTGTTCTCACATTGCAAAACTTTAGGATCATTTAAGTTGAAAGGGATATAGAAGAGTCTGAACATAAAAAAAACTCCTGTAGAAATTTGTGCTACCACTCCTCTTCAACATGGTCATGGTAGAGTCAAAACTATCTGTATTTAAACTATTTAAATAGCATTTGATGTACTACCTAACTACGCATACTAACACCATGATACTTCAAAAGTTTAGATGTGAAGATATCTCCAGAAGATAGAGGGGAGAGTTAAACTGCAGTATTTTGGATGGATCATTCAATGAAAAGAGATAATCAGGTTTGATGAAATCCGGCAGTGACTGTTTGAAAAGATCCCAATTTGCAAAGGCACAACACAAATTCAGTACTGTAGTCTTGGTGGGAAGATCCTCCATCAATCGTGCAACTCCATATTCTGGCATGTCGTGTGTGTGAATTTCCAATGTGTGCTTGAGCTGGACAAGACTTCAAACTAAGACCTCTGAAAATCACATCAAATGAAGCTAAACCTCATCTAAACCAAAATCGATACTGCATCTAGATCCTGGCAATGAAGGGTGGCTTGATAGACAAAATGTGCTTCATGTGAACAAGGATAAGAGATGTAGTGTCAGTTGTCAAAGCTCGCAGAAGGCAAAATGCCAAGGTTTTGTACCTACAAAAAATGTATTGCTTTTATCTTTACTTATGCAGCAAATTAGTTCTATTCCAAAAATAAAAAAAATGAGATGATGGCCATTTTCTAATAACAATCAAATCTTCAAATAATAAAACCATGAGAGACAAAATCATACATTAGGTTTAAAAGGATAATATAAAAATCACACAAGGACTGAAAACTCACTTACTTTGAAGTCTGTGGTTGTTTATGATAATCTCAGAGTGTTAATTTTATTCCTCATTTTAGCATTGACCTCATTCAAAAACCTTTCACAGAATTTGTTGTTAAGAATGAAAAATACATTGTAAACAAAGCTTGCAAATGTAGTAGAGTTTCATGGCTGCTGTGCTGTCACATTACTCAATCCACACTTCAGTTGCTTTATAAACTAACATGCATGGAATCGTGTACCCAATTTTATGAATAAATGCATATGAACATGCCTCCAGCATGATTGCAATGCGCATAAAATGTTTTAATGCATATTAAAATTAGAAGAAAATAATTTTAATATTAAGAGCTGAAGGGATGCAGCAATTGAATAAAGTTATAGATACAGAGCAGATTTCAAGCAGAGTGAGTTTGATGATTAGTGAATTATGCAAAGGGAGGATGAAGTTCTCTTTTTATCTCCATTTTTCTGTCTACTTTCTCCACTGTTAGAATTTGATTCCTATTTCTGAGCAGAAGAAAGAGCTATTTTGTGATTAATTGATGAGCTATTCCACCTGTACTAAATAGTCAACATAGTTAAGGTATGGTAGGTCAGCTCATCCAAGTGGTCCAGGTAGGTACAGCCGATGGAGTGCGAGAAGTCAAGGATACACTTGCGTCCCAGTTAAAACTATTGGCAGAAAATGTCAGTGCTTTTGGAATTTGAGACAGGGATGCAGTCACTGCTGAGCATTTATGAGGCAGAGGACTGTATTGACAGCATTCTGAGTGAGATGGTCACACCACAGCCCGGGGATGCGCAGACAGATGGGTGGCTGGAAGGCAATCCAAGGGACCAAGTCAGGTACTGTAGCAATCCAATGAGATGATCTTGCTTGCAATTCTGCTTTTGAGATTTGTGAGGGTGATGATTTCTCAGGGGAATGTGGCCAAAACCAAGTCAGTGGTACCACAGACAGCTCAGCTGTGTGGGAGTGGGAGAAGATGAGTGAAAAAGCAGTAATGATCATTTTTAGCTTGGAGAAAAGACAGGCATTTCTGAGGCCATAGATGTGAATCCACGAAGATATGTTGCTTCTGATGCTGGAGTTAAGTACATTAAAGAGCAGCTAGAGGACATGCTTCTAGTGGATAGCCAGACATAAGAACACAAGAACCAGGAGCAGGAGTAGGCCATTTGGCCCCTTGAGATTGCTCCACCATTCAATAAGATCATGGCTGATCTTTATGTGGACTCAGCTCCACTCACCTGCCCACTCACCATAACCCTTAATTTCTTTACTATCTATCTTTGCCTTAAAAACATTTAACGAGGAAGCCTCAACTGCTTTATTGAGCAGGGAATTGCACAGATTCACAACCCTTTGAGTGAAGAAGTTCCTCCTCACCTCAGTCCTAAATCTGCTCCCCCTTATTTTGAGGCACTGCCCCCTAGTTCTAGTTTCACCTGCCAGTGGAAACAGGTTCCCTACTTCTCTTTTATCTATTCCCTTCATAATTTTCTACGCTCCTATAAGATCCCTCCCATTCTTCTGAATTCCAATGACTATATTTCCAATCTACTCAGCCTCTCCTCATAAGCAAATCCTCTCAACGCTGGAATCAACCTAGTGAACCGCCTCTGCACCCCCTCCAGTGCTAGTACATCCTTTCTCAAGTAAAGAGTCCAAAACTGTACACAATACCCCAGGTGTGGCCTCAAAGAACCCTACACAGCTGCAGCATACCTGCACTATTCTCTGGTAGCAATGGCTCACGTAGGAACGGGCTGGGGTCCTGAAAGCAGATTTCAGGATGCTGAGAAAGAGGTTGGAGGGAAGGAGATTGGAAAAAAAAGACGTCGAAATCAGCAATCCCAAGAATAATCTCAGCTCCATGTGTCAGCGATCAAAGAAATGAGGGAATTGAGTGCTTTTGCACAGAGGTGGCTCAATGGTTAGCATTGCTGCCTCACAGCACCAGGGTCCCAGGTTCGATTCCAGCCTGTGTGGAGTTTGCACATTCTCCCTGTGTCCTCTGGGTGCTCTGGCTTCCACCCACAGTCCAGAATGTGCAGGTCAGGTGAATTAGCCATGCGAAATTGCCCATAGTGCTAGGTGCATTAGTCAGAGGGAAATGGGTCTGGGTGGGTTACTGTTCAGAGGGTCAGCGTGGACTTGTTGGGCTGAAGGGCCTGTTTCCACACTGTAGATAATCTAATCTAAAAGAGAAAGTATCATATTGCTCAGACATTAAGACCAGTTGTGGAGCAGTAGTGACCTGTATATAATGGACAAGCTGCATCTTAGCAGAACTGGGAGTAATCTCCATGCAGGAGTTAAATCGGATCAGAGTGGAGAATAATATTAAAGGGCTGAAATAAAGGTCCTCTCTTTGACTACATATAGAATCCAGAAAATATTTGATGTAACATGGCCCTTAAAGCCTATCTCTTCAGTCATTTGTATAAATTGTCCTATTATCCCTTCTCACGACTTGTCAAATTTTGTTTGGGTCGTGTCATCTTGTTAAAGAGCCTATAGAAATGCATTTTGTCATTTAGACTGACAGATACGAACATTCCATTGTTAACTTTGCATATGTTCCATCTGAATGTTGTATCTTTGAAGAAAGTTGAGGAGTGATAGAGTCATGGAGTCATGGAGTCATAGAGATGTACAGTACGGAAACAGACCCTTTGGTTCAACTTGTCCATGCTGACCAGATATCCCAATCTAATCTACTCCCATTTGCCAGAATTTGGTCCATATCCCTCCAAACCCTTCCTATTCATATACCCATCCGGAAGCCTTTTAAATGTTGTGATTGTACCAGCCTCCAATACTTCCTCTGGCAGCTCATTTCATATACGCGCCATCCACTTTGCGAAAATGTTGTCCCTTAGGTCTCTTTTATATGTTTCCCCTCTCACTCTAAGCCTATGCCTCTAGTTCTGGACTCCCCCACCCCAGGGAAAATACCTTGTCTATTTATCCTATCCATGCCCCTCATGACTTTATAAACCTCTATAAGGTCATCCCACAGCCTTCGACGCTCCAGGGAAAACAGCCCCAGCCGATTCAGCCTCTCCCTAAAGCTCAAATCCTCCAACTCTGGCAACATCCTTGTAAATCTTTTCTGAACCCTTTCATGTTTCACAACATTCTTCCGATAGGAAGGAGACCACAACTGTAGGCGATATTTCAAAAGTGGTCTAACCAATGTTCTGTACAGCTACAATATGACCTCCCAACTCCTATACTCAATGCTCTGACCAATAAAGGAAAGCATACCAAATACCTTCTTCACTATTCTATCTACCTATGACTCCACTTTCAAGGAGCTATAAACTTGCATTCCAAGGTGTCTTTGTTCAGCAACACATCCCAGGACCTTTCCATTAAGTGTATAAGTACTGTTCTGATCTGCTTTTGCAAAATGCAGCACCTCACATTTATCTAATTTAACCTCCATCTGCTTATCCTCAGCCCATTGACCCATCTGATCAAGATCCCATTGCACTCTGTGGTAATCTTCTTCACTATCCACTACATCTCCAATTTTGGTGTCATCTGCAAACTTACTAACTATACCTCCTATGTTCACATCCAAATCACTTATATAAATATCAATAAATAGTGGACTCAGCACCAATCCTTGTGGCACTCCAATGGTCACAGGCCTCCAGTCGAAAAAGCAACCCTCCACCACCACCGTCAGTCTTCTACTTTTGAGCCAGTTCTGTATTCAAATGGCTAGGTCTCCCTGTATTCTATGAGATCTAACCTAGCTAACCAGTCTCCCATGTGGAACCTTGTCGAACGCCTTACTGAAGTCTATATGAGTCACATAATGCTGAACTGTATGCCTAATCCTCAACAGTAATGATTCTCATTCAGAGTGAGCAAAGGAAGTAGCCAGTGAAGATAAGGTTCATCCACTCGATAAAAACAGGGAATTATGAATGTATTTATACATTCAACAGCGTGGTCAGCGCTGGTGGCTGCTCCTGCTTATGTGATGATTTAAATGGAAGGAAAGTATAGTGATTGGAACAAGGACCACGTGGACATCATTGGCTATGAGCTCCCTGATTGGGATTGGTTACGCTGTGCCAATCAGAGAGCCCGGGCTGACAGATATAAACTGGCATCAGACATTCTCCCTACTCTAGGGACAGGCTCTGTCAGAGTCCATGTGTGTGCACGTGTGAATAAAGGATGACTTGATGATGAGATACTGGCCTCCGTTGAGTTTATTTCCAAAAGGGCATTGGTCCCGACTGCATCTTGGTGACATTGTCCATTTTCTGGAACTATCTAAGTTTTCCCTCAAAATCTGATTGCAAACCTGGCAACAGTGCCTAGAAATTGAAAGCATGCTTTGCCAGAGGACATTCCTGTGAAGTTTTGGCAGGAAGTTTTAGAGTAAAGTTCTTGTTCCTTTCTCTGTTGTGAACAGCATGTGGCATTGATGGTCTAAACTAATTGGGCAAAGTGACTAATCATGAGCAGAGAGAGAGAGAGGACAATTACATGTCATAATTAACTTGGTGAGGTGCAATAATACAATGATCATTATAAAAGGTCCTCCAATGATCTTTTTTTGATCATTAATTCCTATAACATCTGTTTTGCTGATCAAGAGAATGAACAGCTGCAATATTCACCCCAGGCAATGTTCCAATGGAAATTAAATCCATTCAGTAGCAACCAGCATTGTATCATTTTACTGCAGTTATTATGAGATTATAGAAAACACGTTGATATTCTCGAGTCTGGTACTTCCCAGGAACTTCCTCTAGTGAGGTATGGTTTCAATTTCTGGGCACTGTTGCCAAGCTTACAAAACAGATTTTGGGGGAAAACTTAGTCCCAGAAAGTGAGCAAGGTCACCAAGACGCACAAAGAAGCTGTGCCCTTTCCTTCCAATTACATTGGCACGCAAATAGGATCAGACACTGTTGAATGTCTGTGCGTCTGGTGGGCTGAAATTCCTGTGAGACTAGCACCAGTTGAAGTCAGTAGCACCAAAGACCAGCCAGTACCTCTTACAGGGGACGGGCATCCTGTCTGTAGAAGATACTCAAAATAGCTGAGGGAGACATTCTGAGTTGGAGGTGACCAAGTGGTTATGGAAAAGAGGCAAAGAGCGTGTTCTGAAGTTCCTTAATTGTCGCAGCACTGGAAGGCGAGTGGAAAGTGCTGTATCCATAGAGGATCCAGGAGAAGTTTAATGTTCCGACACAACAGTCAAGCTCAGAGAATTCACCTTTAAATGTCGTATCCTTACAACTTTGTCACTAGCCTCCGATCTTGCTCAATTTAAGAGGGCTAGAATGTAAGAACAGAGATCTTCTACTGATGCTCTGTAAGGCTCTGGTTAGACCACATTTGGAATATTCTGAGCAGTTTTAGGCGCCATATCTAAGGAAGGATGTGTGGGCCTTGGAGGGGATTCGGAAGAGGATTATAAAAATCATCTCCGAAATAAAGAGCTTGTCATATGAGGAACAGTTGAGGACCCTGTGTCTGTACACAATGGAGTTCAGAATGATTGGGGGGATGTGACTGAAACTTACACAATTCTGAGAGACCTAGATAGAGTGGATGTGGAGAAGATGGTTCTATTGGTAGGATAGATGAGGACCTAGGGGCACAGTTTCAGAGTGAAGCGATGACCCTTTAGAACTGAGACGAAGAGGAATTTCTTCAGCCAGTGGGTAGTTGATCAGTGGAACTTGTTGCTGCAGAAAGCTGTGGAACCCAAGTTACTGAGTATATTTAAGACAGAGTTGGGTAGTAAGGGGATCAAGGTTTCCAGAGTGAAGGCAGGAGAATGGGATCAAGAAAAATATCAGCTATGATTGAATGGCAGAACAGAATTGCTTGGGCAAATAGTCTATTTCTGCTCCTGTAACTTATGGTCTTACGGTCTCTAGCCCTTTCACTGACCTCCATCAATCACAACTCATGTTTATAGCTTCACCTCACATTTATCACTGCTTTAAGCATCTCACTCACATCTCACAGCTTAGATAACATTCAACTGTAACAGCCATATCAGCTAAAAGCAATGCACCAGATTCACTGAGTGACCTGCTTCTGTCTTTCAGACCAAGTTCATACATAATCAGAGGTGGCAGCTCCCAACTGTTAGGGAATATTCACGGTTGCTTGTTGTTATTATTACTTTTTTGAAGTACCAACCACTGGCAGCTTGTTGGCAGGAACATGGCACTGCCACCAATGTTCATTTTTGACATTTTAAAATACAGCAATTAACCAAATGAAACATGAAACATAAAAAAGAACCAGGAGCATTTGAAGGACACTCTTACTAAAGTTAGAAAATACCAAAGGGAGCCTATATGTTCAAACGAAAATGTCATTTTGGTGGCGTGGTGATACACATTAGCCCCTGTGGTACCCATTGGTCACTGAGTCTGTTAGTGCACCAACAGACACCCTCTTCTCCCAATCCAAAGTCACTCCAATGTGAACATAAATTTGAAAGAAAGCCAGGAAGTCAAGAGCAACACCACTCTCCAGGGCTGATTGCCTCGTCCTGTTAATGGCCACCTTAGCCAGGCCCAGGAGCTGATTAATGAGGAGGCCCTCTGATCTACCTGTCTGTCTCTGTACTGGCCTGCTCAACTGTTCAGGCGCATGGGACAGAAGAGTGGTCAGAAATTTAGAAGCAGCTCCTTTAAATAATTAAAGAGGGCCAGAATGTTATTGCAATTTCTACATGGGTGGACCACAGGAGGTTTAAGGCAACAAGAGAGCTGGCATCCTTGAACCTACTTGTGATTGCACAGGACTGCTGCGTGCAACACCCTCCACCTCAGAACCCCGATGATAACAATGGCTACTCCCACTTTAAAAGTTTTGGGGTCTCTTCCACCAATGGACAGTAAAATGGAAGGCCAAGGCATGTACAAATGATAGGCAAAAGCAAGCAAGTGAAGGGTGCATTGTAGCTGCCTGCAAAGGAAGCAGCTCTGTGCTGATCAGAAGCTCATGGCAGTAATTTCCATTGTCCAGCTCAAATTGTGGTACACAGGCTCCTGTGAGAGGTTTTGGCCCAGTGCCAATGTGTAATTCTGTATGAACAGGGATCTATTCCAATGGACGGCTTCCATATTCTTGGTCCACACAGTGGCTCAGTGATTAGCACTGCTGCCTCACAGCACCAAGGACTTGGGTTTGATTCCAGCCTCGGGTGACTGGCTGTGTGGTGTTTGCACATCCAGGAGCACAAGCTGGGCTCATCCAACAGCCAGTGAAAAACAGCATTCACAAGCAGTGGCTCCCTAACACTCACTGATTCCCTTGACCCTGTTGGTGGGAATGGCCTATTGGTATTATCAGGAGGCTACTAAGCTAGAGACACCAGGCAATGTTCTGGGGATCAAGGGTCAATTCTTGATATGGCAGATGGTGGAATTTGAATTGAAATCTGGGATTAAGACTCTAATGTTGATCATGAGATTATCGTTGATTGTCAGGAAAATCCTATCTGGCTCATTAATATCAACTCCTCAATATATCAAAATCTATTGACCTTCTCTTTAGATACTTCCAATGATCTAGCCTCCACAACTTTCTGAGGTAGAGAATTCTGCACAATCATTCCGCTTGAGAGAATATTTTCCTTTGCTTCATAACTGTTCCCTTCTTCTGTAATCATATTTCCCAATTAGTTTCTCCACTACTGGAAACATTTTTTCAACATTCACCTTATCAATCTCCACCTGAATCTTGTATGTTTCAATAGTTTCACCCTTCCTTCTTTTAAATTTTAAGAAATAAAGGCCTAATTTGTTTTGCCATTCTCTATTATTGCAATACTGGAATGTCTTTTCTTGAAACAATTTCATTTTCATGATTAATCTTCACTGTTGTTCTTTATTGTCAGTCCAAACGGAAAGGGGTGGTCTTGGCTGCTTCCTCTCTTTGACTTCTTCCCCTTCTTCCTCATACTGTGTTCCTGAGCCTCTCATCCTGGTTGCCGCGTCACAATGGTGTGTTCATACGCAGCAGAGCAAAGTCGATCTTAACATTCACTTTACCAGGTACTGCAGGGCTCTTACAGAGCAATGGGGAGAGTGAACCTTTCGATTTGGTGTGTCAACAATTTGCTTTATAGCATCTGGGAATTGATTTAGCTCAGTTGACTGGATTGTTGATATACAGAGCAGTGTGATGCCAAGGGTGGGTTCAATTCCCATTACTGGCTTGAATTTACCATGGAGGATACCATGACCCTCTCCCCTCACCTGAGGTCTGGCGCCCCTCCAGCTAAATCACCACCAGTTGCTCCTGTCTCTAATAAGGATGGTAATCGTATGAGTAAATCAACAAGAAGGTTTACAGGAGGTATAATTGGCTAATAAGCAGCCCCAATGGTCTGGTAAGACTATGGCAACAGCAATAATTTGCTCTATTGCATCTACATGCCAATGACTATAAAGGATTTACAGACACGCATGTGGACTGCACACCAGTCATTAACCCTGATCAGTCGATAGACCTTGTCATTCATTAACCCCCCCTCAGTTTGCCTTTGCTTGATGGCACAGAAATTTGCCACAGCATGGAGGAACAATGATTGTTGCCAGGATATCAGGTATCAATCTTTGTTACATCTATGACTGCATACTCCAGTTGACCATTGAAGGGTGATGTTCAATTGCACTTCCGTTCTGACTTCTGACTTCTTTATTTATCCAATTAGGCTCATCATGAATGAGGAACATGTCACCTTTCAATTCAGTATTTAATAGCTTTCCAGACTCAACCTTGAATTCAACAATTCCAGATCATGTTTGTAGCCCCCATTATTTTGCTTTTGATTTTGTTTTTAGAATTAGAATTAGAATTAGAATTGGAATCCCTACAGTGTGGGAACAGGCCCTTCAGCCCAACAATTCTATACTGACCCTCCGAAGAGTAACCCACCCAGACACATTCCCCTACCCTATATTTACCCCTGACTAATGCATCTAACCTGCACATCCCTGAACACTATGGGCAATTTAGCATGGCAAATTCTCCTAACCTGCACACCTTTGGATTGTGAGAAAATGAGGACTGCAGATGCTGGAAATCAGAGTCAAGAGTGTGGTGCTGGAAAAGCACAGTAGGTCAGGCAGCATCCGAGGAACAGGAGAGCTGATGTTTTGGGCATAAGCCCTTCATCAGGAATCTGATTCAGAGTCACCCGAGGCTGGAATTGAACCCGGGTCCCTGGCGCTGTGAGGCAGCAGGGCTAACCACTGGAAATTTTGACAATGAATAGCTTTACCAAATTATACCTCCTGTAAACCTCCTTGTTGATTTACTCGTACGATTACCATCCATATTTGCATTGAACCATTACTCGTTTTTATTATTTACTTTCTCACCCTGTCACAGATCTTCACTTTTGCTCATCCCCTGAGCCATCCCTTTCTGTGTTCCTGTTAAATTAGAACTTGTTTTACCTCCAGTTCTGGTGAATGATCATTGGTCGACATTATTAATCTTCCTCCACAGATTCTGCCAGATCTGTTGAGCACTTTTTGTTTCAGCCTTCCAGCCTCTGTCATACTTTGCTGACAACTTCTGAAGTTTACATGTGCATAATTAACATGGACGTCCAGAAATTGCTGTTAGTGTTTTCTGCATTTTTCTAAAGAGTTTGAAGTCTACAGAGAGAATCGAGTACAAGCCATTGAATCAAAAAGAGAACTCACATCGTTCTGGCATTTGACTTACTGTAAAAATGTGTGTTGTGTTCAGATCATGAGAATCAGGAGAGTCAATGTTTCGGGCATAAACCCTTCATCAGGAATGCCATTCCTGGTGAAGGGCTTACGTCTGAAATGTCAATTCTCCTGCTCCTCAGATGCTGCCTGACCTGTTGTGCTTTTCCAGTGCAACACTTTTTGACTCTGATCTCCAGCATCTGCAGTCCTCACTTTCTCTCTACGTTCAAATTACACCTTAGAAATTATTGTTAATAAAGACAAATGTATGCATTTTCAAAAAAAAATAGTTTGTTTGTAATATTTTGACTTTCATTTTACACTCATATGTATCCCACATCATTTAATGTTGTCTGTAAAATGTAATTAAAAGTGAAAGACAACCAGTGTCGTTTACTTCCTGATTTACTGACTGTGTAAGAATAATTGGCTGATTGATGATACTGGACATTTGGAGATTCTTTAGACTTGATGCTGAATTCAAATTGATATCTGATAAGGGGAGAACCAAACCAAAGAGGTTGTTATAAGTGTGTGGGCAGCTTTCTTCAGGGTCAACTTCGGCATTTCACTGTTGATCAGGAAACTTGGACTGATCATTACGTGTCGCAGAATACTGAAGAAGTGTGACTTACTAAGACTGTAACAGATTCCCAGCAGAAATCATCTTTCAGCTTCAGCTTGTGGGCGGCATGGTGACACAGTGGTTAGCACTGCTGCCTCACAGCGCCGGAGACCCGGGTTCAATTCCCGCCTCAGGTGACTGACTGTGTGGAGTTTGCACGTTCTCCCCGTGTCTGCGTGGGTTTCCCCTGGGTGCTCTGGTTTCCTCCCACAGTCCAAAGATGTGCGGGTCAGGTGAATTGGCCATGCTAAATTGCCCGTAGTGTTAGGTAAGGGGTAAATGTTGGGGTATGGGTGGGGTTCGGCAGGTCGGTGTGGACTTGTTGGGCTGAAGGGCCTGTTTCCACACTGTAATCTAATCTAATCTAACCTTCACACTACTTATGCAGCTGGGACTACCCTGTTTATAGCCCATTGGCTTGTAGATTGGTCCAGAACTAAGTGATTCCTTGATGCTAACAGCAAGTCTGCCTCTGCCATGTTCCCTGCCAACACCCGCAGGTTCTATCAATGAGCCAGGCTAGCTGATTAATCATCAACTGTGCCAAGGAGTACTGCAGGCCACAGGTTGCTTGCCAACAGCAGATTAATCTAGACTCTCATGTGAAGAAGATTTGGCAATGAAATATGCCGACTGTGAAGCTGACACATTTTAGAACAACAATTAAAGGGCAATTTTCCAGAAGTACACACCAAGAATTCTAATGTACGCTGTTCACAATTTTCATACGTTCCAAACGACTGGTCAGAAAACGATGTGCAAAATGGAGAGTATATGCAACATGTATGCTGTCAGCAGGTAGGATTCCCTAACTGATCACATTGAAAAACAGTAGAGGCAAATGTTTAAATCTTATTCAAAGTGATGATTGTCCCATTCCAACAAGTGATCCGGTTCAAAATGAAATATTCTGATGTGGCAAGAATCACATTTCTATTGTTTTCACGGACATAGAATGTCAGCTTATTTAAATATTTGCATAACTAATTGAAATAATATTTATTCACAATGAGTCACACACCGTATTTATTTGAACCTTTAAATGTTGTGCACGGAACAGCAACGCCTGTGAACTGAAAATCTGAAGGGCAATTATGCAGAGTTTCATAGAATGAGCTGCTATTTATACATTGGTCTTACACACTATTTTGACAGTCTCAAGAGATAATTCTACTCTGTGAAAATAATCCAGAAAATAAAGCAACAGTTGAAAGTGGAACTGCACCGTTAAAATCACCACAGCAATATGGAGGAGATCAAAATTGCTGCTATCGTATCTGCTTCTACCACGTCCTCTAACAGCATGTTCCACGCACCTATCACTCTCTACAAACAAAAACTTTCCTTGCACACGTCTGTTCAACTTTCCCTATCTCACCTTAAACCCTTGCGCCCTAGCATTTGATATTTCCATCCTGGGAAAAAGGTTCTAACTTTCCATCCTATCCATGCCTCTCACAATTTTATATATACAGGGGAACCTCGATTATCTGAACAAGATGAGTGGGGCACTATTGCGTTCGGGTAATTGATTATTCAGTTAGTCAATTCAATGCTTTCCTCTAGGGCTTGGAGTTTTCTATGAAGTCTGCTCCCTGTTCAGGAGACTAGCTGCAGCACAGTGCACGCGAGCCCCCGCCTACCCCTAAACCCCATCCAACACCGCCCCCCCCGCCCGCCCCAACATCTCCTCACCCACCCTCAAACCCCGTCCAACCCTACGCGCCCCCGCCTGCACCCCCAAACCCTGCCCAACACACCC
>NC_057712.1:15462852-15561268 GCF_004010195.1 Chiloscyllium plagiosum | reverse complement strand
CCCGTCCACCTCCAACACTGTCCCTCCCCAACCAACCCCCAAAATCACGTCCAATACTGTTGGGACCTCAAGACCTCCTTCGGATACTCTGATTTTCGAATAATTGATATTCGGATAATGGAGGTTCCTCTGTATCTCACAGGTTAGCCCTCAACTTCTGCAGCTCCAGCAAGAACAGTTCCAAGTTTATCCAATCTTTCCTTGTTACTGATACATTCCAATCTCGGCAACGTTCTGGTAAACCTCTTTTGCACCCTCTCTAAAGCCTCATATCCTTCCTACAGTGCTGCTACCAAATCTGCCCACAATACTCCAAATGTGGACTAACTAAAGTTTTATACAGCTGCAACATGACTTGTCAACTTTGTTGCTCAATGCACTGATGAATGAAGGCAAGCTTGCTGTACACCTTCTTTACCATCTTATCCTCCTGTGTTGCCACTTTCAGGGAGCTATGGGTTTGAACCTAAAGCACTGTAGCCTCAAATAAAAGGCACACTTTCTATTTTGTCCATATGTGTCGGTACTTATGAAGTGGTTGCGTCTGCAGGAGAACACTTTTGATTTGGGAATGTTTTATCACAGTTCAATGCTAACTGTTCCCGACTTCCAAATTTTGTTTAAATTGCATAGCTGCTCCATTGCTGCAACTTTAACTTCAGAAAAAATTTCTTGAGATTTTCTTTAAATGATCTCACTTGCACCCACCCCTCTTTTACAAATATCCTTTCTAACTATTCACTTTGCATTCACAGGCCCCAATATTTATTTGGGGTCATGAGAAGTGGGCGTGGGAGAGCTGGATTATCATTCAGGAGAAGTACATTCTTTTACATTTTTCCTGCAAGATTTCCACTGGTAACATGCAGACTGCATTTTGGGTGGGAAAACAGCCGAGGAGTGGGGGTCAAAAATAGAAATTGTTGGAAAAGCTCAGCAGGTCTGCCAGCATCTGTGGAGAGAAATCGGAGTTCACGTTTTGGATCGAGTGACCCTACTTCAGAACCGACAGTAATGAGGAAAATGTTGGTTTATATGATAGTTACCATCAGTTCTGAGGAAGGGTCACTCGACACGTAACATTAACTCAGATTTCTCTCCACAGATGCTGCCAGACTTGCTGGGCTTTTCCAGCAATTTCTGTTTTTGTTTCTGATCCACTGCATCCACAGTTCTTTCGGTTTAAATTTAAAGAGTGGGCACTGCACGATTGGGAATATTGTAGATCACGGTGGGAGTTGAATGATCTCAGACGTGGTAGAGTTTTTGTGTACTGGGAATTGAAGGTTGGAGATTGGACTGGACATACTGGACGTGAATTGGGAGAGGAGTGAAATTGCTCTTTCAAAATGAAACAAATAACCTTATTGGTTTGGAAGATGCTTGTGTTGTTAATGATCCAATAAGCAGTTTTCTTTCATCTGTAAGGATGTCCAAAATGTGGGACATCCAGTCAACATTATAACTGATAAGTCTTTTCAAATGAAGGCACACAGACTCCTGACTGTGCAGAAATAACTGCAGACCATCAGCCTACTGATCCAAAGTTAAATTGTTTATTGTTTAAACTGGAAGTGTGAGGGATGGAGACAGGTTGTAGCCAAGTTTAAAATTTGAAATATTTCTTACTTTCCACCTAAATCAAATCCAGTTTTCTAATGACCATTCAACTGATGAATTGCCTACTGTAATTGATTTATCTGCTAATTCTAAATGTACATTCCCCATCTTCCCTACTACACTGTGTCATTGCACCAACTTTGTTAAATGCTTGCTTATCTCGCAGCATCAGATTTGATGAAAATCACACTCACAAAATGTCAGAATCTGCCCCTTCACTTTACAGATGCTGATTGCTATATATTTGGGAGTGAAAGGGTTAATATTAAGAAATAGCATTAGCACCACCTACACATGATGATGAGATACGGACTTGTGGTCAGAAGAGTTTGGGGACTCAAAGGCGTGTGGCCTAACATTTGGACGTATTCAAAGTCCTTGTTACAGTGTTTCTCACTTCAATGCAACCCGTATCTGGGTGCTAACATGCAAATCAAAAGTCCTTTAAGCCACGCTCAACACTACTGGTCGTCCAAGTCCAAAGAGAATGCTTTCTAGACTCTAATGAAATGTTAAGTGTACAAAGTTAAAAATCACACAACACCAGGTTATAGTCCAACAGTTTTATTTGGAAGCACTGCTTTCGGAGCGCTGCTCCTTTATCAGGTGGTTGTGGAGTACATCCGCTCCGAAAGCAGTGCTTCCAAATAAACCTGTTGGACTATAACCTGGTGTTGTGTGATTTTTAACCTCGTATACCCCAGTCCAACACCGACCTCTCCAAATTGAAACTTAAGTGGATTAGCAATGCTTAATTGCCCATAGTGTGCAGGGATGTGCAGGCTAGGTAGATTAGCCATGATAAATGCAGGGTTATAGGAATAGGTTGGGGGAGGTTGGGTCTGGTGGGCTGCTCTTCAAAGGGTCGGTGTGGACTCAATGGACCAAATAGCCTGCTTCCAAACTGTAGGGATTCTGTGATTGCAGATAGTCTGAATTTGGAAAGCCAGAGTTTCAGGAGAAGTGGGTTGAAGATGAGGTTGTGGTCAATGCAATTATACACACATATGTTTATTATTAGGAATGGAAACAAAACACAGGTTGGGGAGAGATCACGTGTATGAGTTTGAAAGAGTTAATACTCAGGAAATCCATAAACACAGTTCACTATGATGCTGTCCTTTGGGCTTGCACATAAATCAGTTTAGCATCTTGAAAGAATGAGATGTAACATCTGATCCCTCTCAAAGCCTCTGTAACAGCATCTCTCATACAAATGTAACCAGTGACTTGTTGCTAATATACAATAAACTATACTTTGTTAACTACAAGTGGCTCCAGTAGGAGACAGGAAGTGGTTTCCCTCTCTCACACGAGATCAAACAGGCCTCATAGTTTCCTAACATGGAGGCACCAACATTCACCACAAGCAGCAGCTCAGTCCAAGTGAGTTGGTATGCCCCACGTAACACTGATCACCTGATGCTTTCCTTTCCACAGACAGAAAATGCCATACACAGCAGCAAATGGGTAGCTGTTTACTTTTGACCTTTAAGCATTGCAGACAGATCACTGCGCTTGTATGTACTGTCTTACTAAAACTGTTATTAGTACTCAGTGGAATCTTGCCTTTAGGTGGCTCAGTGGTTAGCACTGCCACCTCACAGTACCAGGGATCCCGGTTCAATTCCAGCCTCAGGCCACTGTCTGTGTGGAGTCTGCACATTCTCCCTGTGTCTGCGTGGGTTTAAATTACTTACAAAGTGGAAACAGACCCTTCGGCCCAACAAGTCCACACCAACCCTCTGAAAAGCAACCCACGCAGACCCATTCCCCTACGTTTACCCCTTCACTTAACACTACAGGCAATTTAGCATGGTCAATTCACCTAACCTGCACATTTTTGGACTCCAGATGATCCAAAGAAGTGCAGGTTAGTTGGATTTGCCATGGGAAATGCGCATTATGGGGATAGTGGAGGGAGTGGGTTTGGGTGGGATGCTCTTTGGAGGGTCAGTGCAGGCTCGATGGGTTGAATGGTCACTTTCTACACTGTAGGGATTCTACTAGCATGAATAAAACCACACGATAGCTGTAGAAGCAGAGAAACTGTCCAGAAAATGAAACCTGGGTTTGGATTGACTTTATTCAGTGTCAGGAAGATGTGGGGAAGTTGAGAATGCCCAGCACACTGTGAAGTTTGAATTTCTCATTGGCCATGTGATGACTGATTCGTTCAAAGGCCACTTGGCAGTTTTAGTTTCCAATTGAGCAGGGAGCATGGGGAGACCACAGGATGAAGTAAATCTGGACCTGTAGCTGGATGGGCAGTTCAATCCGTTATGGGAGTAAAGGTTGATCATGAGGTGGGGGTGGGTAGGTAGTCATTGTAAACGTGTGCATTTATCAGTATGGAGGGGCAATGACAATTAATCACTGTTTTATGGCCTTCCACTAAGCATTCGATATGGAGAAGAAGAACTCAGCTTCAAGCAGATAATAATCTGAATGACTAATAAACAGTCAGATGTATGACATTTCAGTGTATGTCAAAGCATATTAGGAAGCTCAGTCCTCAAAGTCAAATTCATTGCCCTTATCAGATTGGAGATGACTGAAGGAAATTGTCTACAAGTAAAGTTAGAGGACTTCTCAGGAAAAGCTGCATGTGCAAAAAAAATTGATAAATGTCTGCGGCAATCTGCCAAACAAGATACTAGAGGTAAAAACATCTGAAACACAATTAAATATTACAATGGGACAGTTAATAAATGAAAGGAAAGAGCTTCAAAAGGCTGTGTGGCCCTTTCTCATTCCTGATATTTCTTTTGACAGAAGATAGATTAATCTAATCAAAAACTTTACAGACTGACATTGAATGTTGTATTAAGGAGCTGATTCATTCTGCAGTGTGGGCCTAATTTCAGTCCAGTTCAATATTATTAACTGTGAATGTACGGAAGTGGCAGTAGTCAAGGACTGTCCCAGAGCGGAGAGATAAATGCTGGCTTCAACACAAAACTGAGCTCAAAGTGACTTCTCTATATTGGTGGATGAAACCCATGCAAAGCAGGGAAATAAACTACAACTTCTAGGACTGAATTGATTAAAACTTGCTCACTGTCTAAAGATGTGTACATAATCCAAAAAACATGAACTGATATTAAAACATCAATAATTGAATAACAAGGTAAAAATGCAAACTATTAAATTCCAGATATTTTTTCTTCAAGGAATGTAACAACTATTTTCCCATTGAAAAAAAAGCACGTATTAATATTTACAGCAATATATTTTCAGAAGAATATTGGAAATAATCAACAGAACACTGCAATCAAAGCATTTTAAGATCTTATTGATGTTCATAATCACAACATCTATTTAAGATATTGGAGTTTAAAACTATTACTCCCTACTTTTACTTAATAATTTGGTAGCTAATTGACTGAACTATTCCACATTGTATGCACTTGTCACGCAACATAGTTTTATTGGATGCATGTGTGTCATTACTTAAACAAACTACTTGCACAAGCAAATACAGAGGAATCTTCTCTGTCTCCCACAGGTCATAAAATTGTAAATGAAATCAAAATGAATACTTTTGCTTGTTTTAAAATAGCTACTTGGAGCAAATGAAGAAAGATTGGTTGTACATTTCCAGCATTTCTGTATTTATTTCAGATTTGCAGCATTCATATTATTTTGCTTTTGTTCACCATGATGCTCTTTTCTCATTAACTCCCAGGGTGTTATCAATCAGTATGTTTATCTATTGAAAATTGATATTGCATTTGTTGAAACTGTCAGCTACTTACTGCTGAGTAAAATTTAAATAAAGGTATATTGAATAGAATGTACCTACTGATTCTCAAAACGTAAAAATAACAACATTGTAGAATGTAAGTCTGTCTAACAGAACCCTCCCCCGATGTCTCTTGTTGTGTAACAAGACACATAGCAAGAAATGTGTCTGGAAGTAAAAGAGGAATTTTCCTTTGTCAATTTTTTTCATAAGTTGGTCTTGTCTGAATCTTTCCTTTGGAAGGTGCCTATACAGAGTTGAAAAACTGTACCATGTATGTGCAGCACTGTGCCTTTCTAGATTTAAAAAAAAGTACAACTTGAAGGAAATTGCTGAACATAAAGGAAACACTAAATGAAATGTAGAAACTATGAGTAGAGGAGGTCATTCAGATCTTCAAACCTGCTCTGCCATTCCATATGATTGTGGCTGATGCTCTATTCCAATACCATACTCCTGCTTTTCCCCGATGCCTTTGAAATCTAAACATTTATTGAACTCCTTCTTGAAAATATTCAGCGACTTGGCCTCCATAGCCTTCTGTGGTAAAGCATTCAACAGGTTCACCACCCTTGGAGTGAAAAAATGTTTCCTTGTCTTAGATCTAAATAGCCCTCAGACTGTATCTCCTGGTTCTAGACACCCTAGCCAGGGAACACATTCACTCAGTATCAAGTCTGTCCAATCCTGTTAGAACTTCATATATTTTAAACAGATCCCCTCTCATACTTCTAAACTTCAAGGGATTCAGACCTAGTTGAATCTTTCTCTCCTTGAATAATAGTTTTCCACTGCTGGCTTAGCTTAGCAGACATTTGCTGCACTCTTTTGGTCATCTCTCCAATGAACCTGTGTGGGGAATATTGGAAATGGAACAGGTCCTTAGTCACGTGAGCAGTGAGCTTTCCCATTACACAGTTTGGCATAGTCCTTCATACAGTGGGACACGGAGGACTCTGACCTGAATTTTAATACAGGGGCCTAGTTCTGATGAATGCAGCACAACGAGATGTCATACAAATGAAGCAGGAGATTATGACTGCTGTAACCTTGTTCCCCCACACCATCAACCAGCTTCTCCCCCCTGCACTCCCCCCCTCCCCCAAACACCCATTAAAAGCAACATGTTGGCCATCACCTAATGGTACAATAGGAAATCAGCTCCATGCCCTTGTGCAGCCTATGAAATCTCAGATTGTTTTTGTGAACTGTGGCCCGCAGAAGCCACTTCTAAGGTCCTATTCACAGAGATAACTCTGATCAATCTGTAATGAACTAATTGCACAGCCAGGATTGTTTGATTTCTATCCTACACAGTTGGACACTGCATGCGGGTTTCATGCGCAGGGTGCAGTGATGATGGCTTCATCCTCTAACAAGTGTCTGATTAATGTAATTGCCCCTTAAAAGGCCCTTCCATTGCTCATGAGTAAACCTATCTACTCAGATAGAAAAACATCAATTTACCCTGCTCACTACGGCTGTGGGCACAGCTAATTTCCATTTCCAGAGTGCATTCACAATTTGCATGAATATGGAAGGCCATGTAGGTCATTCCTAGCCTAGTGAGTCACTGGCTGAGCCTGGTAATTAAGGGCTTCCACTAAAGGGAACCTCCATATTCCTTTAACCTGTTACTCTATGTTGACACCAAGAGCATGTATTTATAGATTCAAGATGGCAGCGGAGTAGCAGGGCTGCGTGCGGGCTCTTGTCTGTGGCCTACCCGTTTCCACATGCTTGCTTTCTTCTTTTTACTTCTACTCTTTTTCCATCATTCCTTCTTACGTCCTGCTTTCCCTTTGGAGCCTTTTGCCTCCCGTCAGTCTTTAAGATCGGGCCTAGTGACGGTGTAGGAATGGCGGCTCCTCCCGGTGGTCAATGGCAGTGGCAGATGAGGTTCCTCAGTGAGGCTAGCAGCGGTGAAGGCATCAGCAGCAGCAGCAGGGACATCCTCCTGGTGTTCGGGGCTGACAGCGGCGGCAGAGCTCCTCCAGCAATCAGAGGCAGCAGACATTTCAAGATGGCGACATATCGGAGAAGGGCAGTTGGAGCGGGACTCTTAGTGAGGTGGCAGCCGTAGTAGTGGTATGCCCGGAGCGGTGCCACCGATGCAGCAGCGGAGCCGGGCACTCCTGGTTGCAGGGGGAGATGTGGGTTCAGCACAGGACCTGGGCATTAGCATTGGGGTGGTGTCGGTGAGATGGGTCCAGGGGTGAAGAGATGGCGCCTAAAACATTGTGACAGCTACGTTAGTGAGTGGCAGCACAGGTGTCATTGATGACACCTCAGCTCAGGACTCTCAATTATATCTTTTATCTTTTTGGTTCTTAAACTGTTCAAAATGGCACCACATTATGGTGATCGTTGAAGCTTTTCACTGTATTTTATTATGTTATTCACTGTAAAATGCAAGTGACAATAAATAAATAAATCACTCAATCATTCATCTTTCATGTTTTCCCACCCAACTCTTTGATTTAGATCCTCATCTCCCAACATTACCCCTTTACTCCTAGCTCTGCACTTTAACCACACCAGCCATCGTGTGACAATGTTTCCCTATTGAAGCCAGGCTGGTGGTCAACCCCAACGAACCCCATTTCTGCAGTAACCATGTTTTCCAATGCACTATCATCTCCCCGCATTTTTGTGTTGAGATTTCCCCCTTCACAATTATTGAACGGTCTACATCCCAGCACGAAGCCTCCAATCCCCAGAATTGACTTCCTCCCAACTTCCTTACCCCAGTAATAGCCCCTGATAACCCTCCTTACCTCTCATCCAATAGTACCCCAGAACTGACCATGGCCTACCTCTCCTAAACAAGATGGATGGACAGCCCTGACTGGTGAGTGACTGAACATCCTGATGAACCTCTGTGCAGCTCCCTGACTGAAGTACTGCAAATCTCTGGAATGGTTATACTGGACCTGTGCTTGCCTCACTCCTGAGACTATAGTACCATGGATCCTTCACTCTGTCTGCCCTATATGACCAACTGATTGTGTCGTGGACTGATATTAGCCACTGCTTTGTGAAACCGTACTGATACTCCTTAAGCATAGGCTGTCTGTCTCCCTTGGTCTGAAGGAGGACTAATCCCTTAGACCTTGAGCCAAGACCATTTGGTTGAAGCATATGCATTTCTTGCACATGGTGCAGGTTTAGTGCTGACATAGCATTGCACTGCAGAACAACATATTCACCGTTTGATTAATCACTGCCAATAACCATGACAAGCTGCTTGGCTTTGTGTTTTCACTAAACAGCAAGTCAAGACAGAGGTATTGTTGCATGTTGGTTCTGGCTGAGAGGGCAGCAAGGCAAGGAAGAGGTGCTGTTAACATCGGTGTAGGCACAACATGAGTGAGCACTAAGAAAGCAAGTGAGGAGAATTGGTCAGATCCATCAAGTGGGTGCTTTCCCCTGTGTGCAAAGTGGCCTGTCAGGGGCATTACAATGAAAGGCTGTTAATACCTTGTATGACCTGTGCAGTTCAAAACGCAGCATTGAAATGGAGATCTGTGGCTTGGAGATGTGTGTGGTTGATAAGACAATGCCAACATTTATTAACTGGGAAGGTGGTTGGTTGTTGCCTGTGGAGTGTAACCTGGAGATTGAGGCCTGCTGACCAAGGTGGAAAAAAAGACCATGGAGAGCTTCTGAAGTCTTTGTTCCAGCTCCTTCTTGGTTCAATAAGTGTCGTTCTATATGGATCCAGTTGTAACTTTCAGTGTTTGCCCCATTTCTATAATCACATTCAGGTGAACAAAGAGTGTAGGGGCAGGAGTAGGCCTGCGATAACATTTAACCCTCTTGTTTATCAGGAATCTAACCACCTCCACCTTAAAAATGCTCAAAGATTCTGCTTCAATCACATTTTGAGGAGAGGATGCTTCTTCTTATGGGAGTATCTGGAACTAGGGCTCAATGTTTCAAACTAAAGGGTCATCCATTTAAGATAGAGATGAGGAAAAACATTTTCTCACAAATGGGTGACCATCATCTTCAAATCTAAATCTGTCAAGATCTCTCTGCCAGCACCTCTGCCTTGACGTTTCAGTCAAGCCTCCCTTACTCTCTGAACTCAAGCAGATACAAGCCGAGCCAATTAACCCTTTCCTCATAAGACACCACACGTCAATCCAAGTAATAGGCTGGTAAACATGTTGTGTACTGCTTCCAATTTACTTGTATCCTTCCTTCAACAAGGAGTGCAAATCTGTAGACAGTCCTCCATTGGCTGTTAATACCTTGTATGACTGAAGCAGAACATTGCTACGTTTCTGTTCAGTTCCCCTCACAATGAACAATCATATTCTCTGAGTTTTCCTTACGACCTGAGTTTTCCTGACAACCTACCTGATGATCCATGTACCAGGAGACCCACAAACTCTGTATCTCAGAGCTCTGCACACTCTCACCATTTAGACAATGTGCTTTTTCTTATTCTTCGTGACGAAATGGGCCAAGTACTTACCCATTCATTTCATTGATCCATATCAAACATGGTAACCTTTTCACTCTCAGATAAATTTCATTCCCCTTCTGAGACTCTACCCAAGAGACAGAAAGCAGGTCACAACAACCCCCAGAAATCTGACCTTAATTGTTGCCGCCTGAAATACAGTAACCTTCACTACTTTAGTTGTATTGATACTCACAGTTACACAGGCACCGAGCAGTGTATGCTCTCCCAGTGTCACACTCTGGCCATCCCAAGAGGAACAAGTTCTGTCTGAAATGTTTAGCCCTTTCTTACCCATTTTTCAGGCCTAGCTTAAAGTGAGTGCCTTGTGCCTGCCCATTCCCTACCTCGTGGGTTTCCTAGGGTCCACTGCAGGACATTCCCAGAGTATTATTGAGGAATGGTGAGCTTCTCCTGTCCCAGTGTGAATATGGACATCATTGTCCATCCTTCCCTATTTCAGCAGATACATAGAATTACATCTTGCTTTTCACACACAATTCCTTCAGGAATGAGATTGATTTTTCTGGGATTCCTGGGATTGTGCTTCCCCAGATTGAGCAGTGGATCCTGGATCCACCAATTTGGGATTCTGATTCCTCAGGTGAGACTTTGTCCAGGAGTGTTTCCATCCAGTGTCAGCAATGTGATGGCTCTCACAGTTGAATGGATCTTCAGGGATGGTTTCCCTTCAATCATTCACAACTTTAACTTTTTCTGCATGGGTTTCCTCTGGATGCTCCGGTTTCCTCCCAAAGTCCAAGGATGTGCAGGTTCAGTGAATTGGCCATGCCAAATTGCCCTCAGTGATGTGAGGGTAGGTGTGTCAATCAGGGGAAGTGTCGGGTAATGGGTCTGAGCGGGATATACTTCTGAGGGACAGTTTGGACTTGTTGGTCCGAAGGGCCTGTTTCCACACTGTAGGAATTCTAGTCTTAATTCTAATTCAACTTGAGTGTGAGACGGCATAATAGGGCTACAGAGGTGTACAGCATGGAAACAGACCCTTTGGTCCAACTCGTCATGCTGACCAGATGTCCTCAATTAATCTAGTCCCATTTGCCAGCATTTGGCCCACACCCCTCTAAGCTCTTCTGTTCATGTGGTGCCACCCTGGCTGTTGGTTTGAAATCATACGCTTGCCCAGCTCAATTCCTGTCCCTACTGGATATGAGCACAAAATGTAGCTTGAAACTCCAACACAGTACTGAGGGAATATTACACTGTCGGAGGGATCTCCATTCAGCTGATATATTATACTGAGGCCTTTTTCTCCACATAAACATAAACAATCCAGTGGTATTACTTTGAAATAGAGCCAAAGAATCTTGATCCCTCAAACAGCTAATCTTGGTCATTGTCACTTGGAGATTGCTCCGTACAAATTAGTTACTGTGCTCCCTATATTAGACCAGTCATTATACTTCTACAATTTTTCATTTGCTCTAAAGCCCTTCAGGGAAGCCAAACACTGAAAAGAACAACATAAATACATGCCTTATTTTAAAAAAATCTGATGACAATAATTAGCCACGCCTGTCCTGTTTTAAATGTTATGCGTTTTTTTTAACTATATGAAAAACTCAATCAAAATGATCTTTAAAAAAACTCAGTCCTGTTGGTCACATTATTTAATGTGAGCACTGATGGAAATGTCATGAGTTTAACAAATTCAAAACTCCCAAAATTCGAAGCAGTCATTCTGCATTAATCCACCAAGTGAATGGAAGATTTTTTTTCAGCCAAGCTTATGAACAGCACCTGGTGTAATGCAGAACAGCACAGATGTCAGAGCTGTTGACCTTCTTGTGAAATATCTCCTCAAGAGTAGCGACAGTTTACTGAGGTTGTATTGATATAGTCATTTTCTACTTTTATGGCATTAATATAATAAATTTATAGTGTGGTTAAAAGAGCCATATATCCAGACTATTTACTAGACAGAAGTCAGCAGTTTCTGGAACTTATGTTTCCTGTAGAAGCAGTTACAGAACTTTGACTGCACTTGTACCCAGGGCATCCTGCTTAGATGCAGAGTGCTAATGACAGCAACTTTTGATTGGTGATGTTTAAATTAAACATGTGGAAGCTGCGAGCCCATAAGGGAAAACCGACAAAGAACAACTGTGCACTATGCAGATACATGATACACAAAGTCAACACAAATTTCATTTCCTTCCAATTCTAATTTTACAGTGTTGCTTTGCATGTGCTGGAACATATTTTGAAAAGTCAGGACTAGATTTATGAAAAAGATTTACGACAACAAAGAAGCACAGATGTAGCTCTGATGTGACACGACTTTCCTTTTAATGAACTTTGGCACAGCCGTCAGTGCTCCATTGTACTCACAACATTCTGATCCTCTTTACTGGGCCTGCACAAGTTAGCACTTTTGCAATTCATACCAAAGGGAGTGTTCAAACAATGTTGTAGACATTTAAGGATGATCACTAGGGATTTGCCTTCCACAAAGTTGCTCAAAATTGAACATTACGATGTTACAAATACATGATTTATGAAATCTATATGTTTTGGAACGGTCTCTAATGGGTAAAATGGAGCAATGGAGGATGTCAGTGTGTTGCTTTGAATTTTGCTCAACTATAGTCCTGGGTGACTTCATCATTAAAGGTTAAAGAGAGGCCTCAAGCTAAGTAACCTATTGAGAAAGTGCAAGATGATAAACATGCAAACAATGGTCAAGAATTCATATTAACAATGGGTGAATAGTTAGGATTGTATCTTGCTGAGGCACTGCAGTTCTCATTAACCCATCAGGTCTTCTCCTGGAATCAAGACTCTGTGCCATTTTGCTTTTTTTATAGAGGCTACTTGGTTCTCTTCAGTAAGCTGCAGAGCTAATAGGAGTCTCGTAATGTGACTTCTAGAGTGGGCCTACTGAAATAAATGCCATCCAGGCACATAACTGGTCAGCAGTAGGCCTGACTTGGGATCAAGAAGCCTGCTGGCAGAAGTCCCATTGCCAAGAGCTTGCTAGTTTATCAGAGTCAACAGCAGCACTACAGCATAAGTAGGGAATGGAGGGTGTAACTCACAGTGGATCTCCACTTTCCAAGGCCAACTCCCTCTATTGTGCACTGAGTGCCTTTGAAGGGTTCAAGGAGCCCACAAGCAACTCTCCATGGGCTTGTTTGTTGGCGTTCCTGCTTGGAGAGAAAGAGTCAATACTGGTAGCAGTGAAATAAGGCCAATGTATGGGGATTAAAAGGCAAAAGGCAGGCAAACAGACAACCTGGCTTGCACCCGAAGCAATGAAAATGCCAACTGTTTGTTTCAACATGCAGAGGAAAGGTCAGAGTTCACACGAAGGTCAAAGAGGCTAAGTTCCTGAGACTGAAAGGCAGACTGGAAAACTCACATGACTTGAATTTTAGAGAAGAAATCACTGGTGCATTCTTCACAGTGAAAGTGGTTAGGCTTGGGAAGGTAAAGGAGGCAGGTAACTGGGAATGGAGACTAGCTTTGCTCAAGTTCCAGGAAATATAATTATCTACTCGAGGCATAGAGTAAAGTTAATCACATTTAGGGTTTTTTTGGTCATTTTCAAGTTTAAATAGCTACCCTTCTGTAGCTTCGAGGTAGACTTCCTGCTATATAAAGATCAGTCATTGTTCCTCCTTTTTGAACAAAACTTGAAATCACGTTATGTAGTGCTCTCAGTCAGTCATTGGAAATCCAAATATCTTTGCAAATGCCATTGGCCACCACAGAGATGATAGCAATTGTGGTGTAAATGATTGGAAGACAGAGTTACATATCCAATTACAGTGCCCTCACTGTACAAACATAAAATGGAACATATGAGCAAGGAACAAGAGTAGGACATTTGGCCTTTTGAATCTGTTCTGGCTTTCAATAAGGTCATTGCCAATCCAATATTAACCTCAACTCAACATTCCTGCATGCCCTGATAATCTGGTATCAAGAATCTACCTGTTTCCACCTCCTTTGAGGAAGGGGATTCCAATGACTCACAATCTTCTGAGAGAGAAAGAAGTCCTCATCTCTGCCTTAAATGGGTGACAGTGAGGACTGCAGATGCTGGAGATTAGACTGTGGTGCTGGAAAAGCACAGCAGGTCAGGCAGCATCCGAGGAGCAGAGAATTGATGTTTCGAGCAAAAGCCCTTCATCAGGAGCGGGGCTGTGGGCCAATGGGGCTGAGAGGTAAATGGGAGGGGGTGGGGCTGGGGGTGAAGGTAGCTGAGAGTATGTTAGGTAGATGGAAATGGGGGTGTTGGTGATAGGTCAAAGAGGAGGGTGGAGCGGATAAGTGGGAAGGAAGGTGGACAGGTAGGACAGGGCATGAGGGCGATGTCGAGTCATAGGTGACCCCTTATCTTTGAGCTGCGACGGCCAGTTTTAATGCTTCCTTAGGAGGCAACATGCTTTCAACAACAACCTGGTTAAGTCTTCTCAGGATTTTAGATGTTTCAATTAAGTCACCTCTGACTCTTCTAAATTCCAGAGGATACAGTCTTAGCCTATTTAGTCTTTTTTCCCAAAAGGCAATCTGCTCATTCCAAGTACTGGCCTATATAGCCTTCTCTGAACTGCTTCCAATACATTAACATCCTTCTATAGGTACCATGGTTACTGTACACAGTACATCAGATTCAATCTCACAGATCTCTATATAACAGACGCATAACCTATTTACTCTTGCATTCAGTAGCTTTCCTGATTGCTCACCGTACCTGCATGTTAATCTTCTATGATTCATACACCCAGATCTCTTGGCATCTCAGAGCTGTGCAACCTCTCTCCATTTGGATAATATGCTTCGTTAGTATTCTTTCTGACAAAGTGGACACTTCCACATATTTCTGCATTTTGCCAGATCTTTGACCACTCACGTGACTGATCTATATTCCTTTGTAGGCTCCCTATATCCTCCTCACAACTCACTTTCTTATCTATCTTTGTGTCATCAGCAAATTTAGCAGCCATACCTTCCGTCGCTTTATATATTCTGAAGAAGGGTCACTGGACTCAGAATGTTAACTCTGCTTTCTGTCTACAGAAACTGCCAGACCTGCTGAGTCTCTCTAGCAATTTCTGTTCTTTTCATGTCATAACATCTTTAATAATAGTGTCTAACTTCTTCCTTAAGACAAATGTCAAGAGAACTGGCCTGTGGTTTTCTGCTTTCTCTCTCACTCCCTTTTTAAATAAAGGAGTTATATTAGCTGTTTCCCAATATAAAGCTATTGAAAACCTTGACTCCAGTCACTACTTAGTCCTTTCCTATCTTACATAGATTTTTACACACCCTTACCTGTGAACTATCTGTTGTCAATCCTGGCATTTAATGGGATATCTTCTGTAAACATCAGATTGTTCTGTCCTTTATTGTCTCTCTCATAGTCTTCCTGTCATCCAGTCATGACACTGCTGCAATGCTGCTAGAATTCACCTTTTTTTAGACTGTCATGTTCCCTCTTGAAGGTAGAAGACATGCTGAGAGTGAAATCTGGATATTTAATGAGCCTCGGTGTAAAGAAAGAATGAGAGTTTGCAGCAAGTCACTCACCTCTTGACTCCCAAAGCCCATCCACCAAGTACAAGGTACAAGTCAGGAGTGTGATGGCCAACCCGAGTTTCCTGGATGAGCAGCTCCAACAATACTCCAGGACAAAGCTGGCTGCTCCCTCCACTCCCTCCCCCACTAATACTCAGGAGCGGTAATGTATAACATGACAGATGCATTACAGAAATGCACCAAGGCCCCTTAAGTAGCATCTTCCAAACCCATGACCATTACAGTAAGAAACAAGAAGTGCAACACCACCTGCAAGCTCCCCTCCAAGCCACACACCATCCTGATTTGGAAATTCTTTGCTGTTTCTTCAGTGTCACTGGGTCAAAATCCTGGAACTGCCTCTTAGGCTGCATTGTCAGTCTATCTGCAGCAGGTAGACTGCAGTGATTCAAGAAGACAGCTCACTACCACCTTCTCAAGGGCAACTAAATGGCCCAGCCAGTGACACCATGTCCCATCAGTTAATAAAATAAAACAAGCGCATAAATGACTGGCTAATCAGTTTTGGGTTGTGTTGATTGAAGGACAAATGTTGATCATTTTGAACAATGTGATCTTTTGAAACCACCAGAGGGAGCAGTCAAGGATTTAGTTTAATGTCTTACGGACATACGGACTGTCCAAGGTAAATGGACGACTGTTGTGGTGAATAGAGAGAAACAGCCAGAAGTCCAGGGAAAGGGAAACTTTGCTGAAAAGAATCGCATCATCTCTCATTTCTAAGTGAAGTATCTATTGCACCATGAGTACCAAAAGGCTTTGTTAACATTCCAGCATAACCTAAGCAGCGGTCTGGTGGAACCCAGATGGAAGTTGTGCCAGGTCTTCCTTGATTCCTTGGTGCAGCCTAAAAGGTGGGACTTCTATCTACACTGGCAAGATGAGTGAGGGTCCTTAAACCAAGAATACCTACACCCAGTCCACAGTGGGCACACACCTTTGAGGCAGCAGCCAGGACAACAAGTAAAAGGAGATGCAATAGACTCCAAAAGGGGCTTCTAATGGTGGGTTGGACTATCGGAGGAGGTATTATTCGGTCTTTTCAGTAAATGTTAGGGGGCAATGCCATACATTGCAAAAGATTAAATCATCAGTGGCCTTTGAGATACTTCCTCCTAAGCAACCCACCACTACAAATAAAAGCAAAGTACCGTGGATTCTGGAAATCTGAAACAAACACAAAGAACGCTGGAGAAACTCAGCAGGTCTGGTGGCATCTGTCAAGAAACAGATTTATTGTATGGAGTCCAGTGTGACCCTTCACCAGAACTGGAAGGGATTAGAAAATGTTTCTGTTCTACTTTTGACAGAGGTAGAGGAGGAGTGATGGAAATTGAGGTGAGGGGACCCAGTACAAAAGAAAAAAGGGTTGTTAATTGTGCTAACAGAAAAATAGATATAAATGGATTTAAGTTAAGGTGGAGGTCATTTAGGGAGCACTTGCTGATAGTGCTGGATAGGTTTGTCCCACTGAGGCAAGGAACGGATGGTAGGGTGAAGGAATCTTGGATGACAAGGGATGTAGAACGTCTAGTAAAGAGGAAGAAGAAAGCATACTTAAGGTTGAGGAAGCAAGGATCAGACAGGGGCCTAGAGGGAAGGAACTGAAGAATGGACTTAGGAGAGCTAGAAGAGAGCATGAAAAAGCTTTAGTGGGTAGGAATAAAGATAAACCTAAGGAATTCTACACTTACATGAGGAAAAAGAGGATGACCAGAGTGAGGGTAGAGCCAATCAGGCATGGTGGAGGGAACTTGTGCATGCAGTCGGAGGAGGTACTTGAGGTCGTTAATGAATACTTTGCTTCAGTATTCACTACTGAGATGGACCTTGCCGATTATGATGACAGTGAAACAGGCTGATATGCTCAAAGAGGTTGATATTAACAAGGAGGATGTGTTGAAAAAATTGAAAAACATAAGGATAGATAAGCCCCCTGGGCCAGATGGGATATAACCAGGGTTTCTAGGGGAAACAAGGGAAGACATTGCTGCATCTTTGGTGATGATCTTTGCATCCTCACTGTCCAGTGGAGTAGTACCACATGATTGGAGGGTGGCAAATGTTATTTTCTTGTTCAAGAAAGGGAATAGGATAACCCTGGGAATTACAGACCAGTCAGTCTTACATCTGTGGTGGGCAACTTATTGGAGAGGATTCTGAGGCAGAAATTATGATTACTTGGAAAACCATAGTTTGATTAGAAATAGTCAGCATGGCTTTATGAGGGGCAGGTCATGCCTCACAAATCTTACTGATTCTTTGAAGATGTGACAAAACACATTGATGAAGGTAGAGCAGTGGATGTGGTGCACATGGATTTTAGCAAGGCATTTGATAAGGTTCCCGATGGTAGACTCATTCAGAAAGTAAGGAGATATGGAATACAGGAAAATTGGCTGTCTGGTTACAGAATTGGCTGGACTATAGAAGACAGAGGATGGTGATAGATGGAAAGTATTCATTCTGGAGCTCGATGACCAGTGGTGTTCCGCAGGGCTTAGTTCTGAGACCTCTTTTCTTTGTGATTGTTACAAATAACTTGAATGAGGAAGTGGAAAGGTGAGTTAATAGGTTTGCCTATGACACAAAGATTGGTGGAGTGGTGGATAGTGTGGCGGGCTGTTGTAGTTTGCAATGGGACATTGACAGGATGCAGAACTGGGCTGGTAAATGATACATTGAGTTCACCCTGAATAAGTATGAATTGATTCATTTTGGAAAGATGAATTGAAACAGAATATAGAGTTAAAAGCAGGATTCTTGGCAGTGCAGAGGAACAGAAGGATCATGTCCATAGATCCCTCAAAGTTGCCACCCAAGTTGATAGGGTTATAATGAAGAAGTATAGTGTGTTGGCTTTCATTAGCAGGGGAATTGAGTTTAAGAGCCATGAGGTTATGTGGTGGCTCTATAAAACCCTGGTTAGACCACACTTGGAATATTGTGTTCAGTTCTGGTCACCTCATTATAGGAAAGATATGGAAGCTTTAGAGAGGGTGCAGAGGAGATTTACCAGGATGCTGCCTGGACTGGTGGACATAAGGAAAAGTTGAGGGACCTAGGGCTTTTCTCATTGGAAGGTGTGTTTGGGAACTTTGGAAATGAGAAGGCAGGAGGTCAATGGATATACATTACACTGCCTGCAACTTCTGAGGAAGAGGCCATCAGGGAGTGTGGAAGTGTTAGGAGTGAGGTGGGAATGAACAAAGGTGTTGCTGATGGAACGGTCCCTGAGGAATGTGGACGGTGGAGCTAAGGTGAAGATGTTTTGATATGGCATCTTGCTGGAGGTGGCAGAAGTGGTGGATCTTTTGAATCTGGAGTGGAAAGTGAGGACAAGGGGAACCCTCTTGTTGTTCTGAGAAGTAGGGGAAGGGGTGAGGGCTGAAGTGTGGGAGATGGGCCATTCATGGCTGAGTATCCTGTCAACTGCAATGGGAGCAGTTCTTGATTGAGGAGAAAGGAGGTCATGTAGGAGGCAGCCCAGAACAGATATGACTGAGACAGAGAAACTGAAAGAATGGAATGGAATCCTTGCAATGTGTGAGGGACATTAGTTGGAAACTATGGGTTTCAGTGGGCTTGTAATGGATATTGTTGGACAGCTTAACCTCAGAAATTGCAAAAGTGAAGCTAAGGAAGGGAAGAGTCAGACACGGACCAGATGAAAATGAGAGAAGGATGGAAATTGGAAGCAAAACTGATTAATTTTTCCAACTCCAAACAGCACTGAAGACAACATGGATGTATCAGGGAAAGATTTGTGGGTGGTGGCCCGAGCAAGCATGGAACAACAAATATTCCACATACACCACCAAGGGTCAGGCAAAGCTAAGATTCATGTGGGTACTCATAGCCGCACCATTGACTCGGTGAATGAGGGTGAGTTCAAAGTGAGAACAAGCTCAGCCAGGTGAAGTGGGGCAGTGGTGAATGGGAAGGAAGAGGTGGAGAGCCCACAGACAAACTTTATAAGGAATGAATGTGTAGAGGGATTGCACATCCATGGGGAAGAGGAGGCGGCTCATTTCAGAAATCTGGAAATTATGGAAGAGACATAAAGTGTCAGATAAATCATGATTGTAAGTAAAAAATGACTGAACAATTTGGGGGTGGGGGGGAAGCATAGAGTCAGAATAGTAAGAAATCGGTGCAGTGAGACAGAAACAGGCTGAAATGGTGGGTCTGCCATGGCAGTCCTGTTTGTGGACTTTGATAAGGAGGTAGAAGTGAGCTGTGGAGGATTGGCAGCTATGGGAAGCTGTGGCAGGGAGATCTCCGGAGGAGATGAGGTCCCCAAAAACCCTGGAAATAACAGCTTTGGTGTTAAGTGGTGAGGTCATTTCCAAGGGAAGAGAGCAGGAACTGTCTGAGAGCTGGCATTCAGGTAGAGGTCAGCACGACAACAGCATCATCCTTATTGGCAGATTTGATAATAGAGTTGGGATTTGACCTGAGGGAACAGAGTGCATGCAACAGGTTCAGAGGGAGATAGGTTGGAGTGGGTGAGCAGACTAAAGATTTTGAGGCAGCCCATGTATGTTCACTGTTCTCATTGAAGAGATCAATTACGGGCAAAAGGCGAGAGGGAGAGGTTTAGGTAAAGGGTGAGTATTGGAGATGTCGAAAGGCTTTGAACAGCAGGAAGAGGATTCCCATCCAACGACAATCATGAATGGGTGGCAAATACAACAGAAGAATTCAGTGTCATGTCATGCCGAAAATTTATTCAGGCGGGGGGTGGAAAGGAATAAAATTAAGTTGTTCTCTGAGTATTGATTGTTCAGCATGAGGGAGGAGAAGGCCACGTCCAGAAGTCAGACGAAAGGTTACCTTGGCCTAAGACAGACAGATGTTCAAGATACTCCCAGAATAGCAGTTCTGTCTGTCTCCTGTATATTGCTGAGCTGGGTACTGCATGGAGTCAGTGAAGGAGGACACTGTTAGATATGATCCTTGCATCACTGAATATATATGCGGCCTTGTGTTCTCCCTTTCGCCCAAAGTGATGCAATGTGGTTATTGTTTTACTGCTGAGGATGAGAAGAATTTTTGTTATTTTGAATGGGAAATAGCCAGCTGGGTTTGGCCTGATGCTTCAGGAAAAAAAAGGATTGTGTTTAATTTCCTTCAGAAATAACAGTGTGACAGTTCCCAGTTAAAATACTTCGAATTTGACCTCAAAAGAGAATGTGAGGGCATAGGATCTGTAAGGTCACGTTAGTTAGTGTCATTGGCCAGTGAACAATTTCAGATAAATATAATCATATACATTCCACTTGCAACATAAAGCGTGTCAATCATTTGAGAAACTAAGTGTAGTATAATTTTGAAGGAGAAATACTGGCATCAGTACTAAATGTTTGGATTAAAATATTATATTCATATAATCTGGAAAGGAAGTAAGGACCACTGTGGGACTTCTATATGATTTAGAAATGCACTGAAATCAATTAGGTTCCTCACGCTCTCACTTGTGGTGGAGCTGAGCAAAGTTTTCATGGACAATGGAAGAAATTTCGAATTTGCTCCAGATAAATTGCCGATCATGGCAAAGATTTAAAGATTGAAGGTAAAATCTAAACGTAACAAAGGCTGAACTTTGAGGAGAAGTCAAGCAGAATGTTTCCACTGTGGTCAGTGACTCACCCCATGTTCAGTCCTCAGCTCAAGTGTACTGCATAAATTTGGACTGGTGCCTGATTCAAGTGATGTGAGTGATGCACATCACGGGATAGATGTGAATTAACGTACTTGTGTGAAATTTTCAAGCAAAGCTGACTTACTGATGAAACCTGTTTGCATAGCTGTTTCCATCGACAGTTGGCAGTCATATGTGGCAGCATGCACAACAATTACTCTGTCACACAACCTTTGACGGAGCTAATTATCTCGGAAAGTAATCAGACAAAACTTGATGCTGAGCCTGAGAAGGAGGTTTGGAGAAAGAGCTAGGTTTTAGCAAAAACACTTCAAGTGTGAAAGTAGATAGCTGCAGAGGGTGAGGGAGGAAATTCCTGAATTTAACAGCTGAAGGAGCAGGCACTGACGGTGGCCTGAACAAAGCAGTGTTTCAAAAGGCTAGAACTGAAGGAACATAAAGGTCTCGGTGTGTTATGGGGAAATTTAGCTGTTACCTACCTTGGTCAGAATTACTGGCCATAACCAGCAGAGTTTAATTTACAATTGCCCATAAAATAGGTCAGTAACATAGCTATCTAAAAGTCAATTTCAGTGCTTCACCAAATCAAGTTGTTTCAATGAATACAGAACATGAATTGACGCAGCCCATATATTTAACATTATGCTGGTAGTCTTGCTAAATTTTATTCAAAACTTTGTTTCTAAATTAAGCTAAATTCAAAGATGCAGCTACGAGGCAATATGCCAGGAAGATGCCTTCCCCTGATTCAATCTTCTCTAAAATTCAGACTTTGCCTGAAATTTATACAAATTTCTTAATACGTGTTTGGGAATGTTATTTTTCTAAGGTCCTCCCAGGTCATGGAGAAGGCTGGCATCCAATGGGTATGTTTTCCAGATGACACAGCTGAGGCTTAGAGCTTACCTAGTGTGAAAATCATGAAGAGAAAAATTACAGCTTACGACCCTTGACATTTAAAAACCTGCTTTTTATTTTTTTTTCCTGGAAATCTCCCTAAACTTGCAGTGTTTATTCTTTAGTTGGTTTATTGCATATTCTTCTTAAACAGTACTGATTACCTTATAGAGTCATAGAGGCATACAGCACAGAAACAGACCCTTTGGTCCAACTTGTCCATAATGATCAGATATCCGAAGTGAATCTAATCCCATTTGCCAGAATTTGGCCTATATCCCTCTAAACCCTTCCTATTCAGATACCTACCTCTGCTGGCAATGCGTTCCAGATGCCCACCACCCTCTGTGTGAAGTACTTGCTGCATATATCCCCCTTAAACTTTCCACCTCTCACCTTGAAAGCGTGACCTCTCTTTATTGAATCCTTCACCCTGGGGAAAAGCTTGTCTCTATCCACCCTGTCTATACCCTTCATGATTTTGTAAATCTCAATCAGGTCCCCCCTGAATCTCCTTTTTTCTAGTGAAAATAAACCTAACCTACTCAACCTCTCTTCATAGCTAGCACCTTCCATACCAGGCAAAATCCTCATAAATCTTCTCTGCACCCTCTCCAAAGCGTCTACATCCTTTTGGTAATATGGCGACCAGAACTGTACACAGTATCCTAAATGTGGCCGAACCAATGTCTTATATAATTTTAACATGACTTGCCAGCTCTTATACTCAATACCCCGTCCAATGAAGGCAAGCATACTATATGCCTTCTTGACCACTCTATCCACCTGTGCAGCAACCTTCAGGGTACAATGGTCCTGCATTCCCAGATCTCTCTGCCCATCAACTTTTCCCAAGGCTTTTCCATTCATTGTATAATTCACTCTAGAATTAGACTTGCCTAAATGCATCACCTCACATTTGTCTGGCTTGAAGGCCATCTGCCACTTTTCCGCCCAACTCTTCAGTATATCTATATCCTTCTGTATTCTCTGACAGTCCCTTATGCTTTCTGCTACTCCACCAATCTTTGTGTCATCTGCAAACTTGCTGATCATACCAACAGTGCCCTCTTCCAGATCGTTTATGTATATTACAAACAACAGTGGCCCCAACACTGACCCCGGTGGAACACCACTGGTCACCTTTCTCCATTTTGAGAAACTCCCTTCAACTACTACTCTCTGTCTCCTGTTGCTCAACCAGTTCTTTATCCACTGAGCTAGAACACCCTGCACACCATGTGACTTCACTTTCTCCATTAGTCTACAATGGGGAACCTTATCAAACACCTTACTAAAGTCCATCTGTATGACATCAACAGCCCTCCCTTCATCTAATAACTTGGGCACTTCCTCGAAGAACTCTATTAAGTTGAGCTAATCTGTTCCAGTACACCGAGGACACTAGCATCGACCTGACAATGTGGAAAATTGTCCCAGTACATCCTGTACACAGAAAGCAGAACAAATCCAATCTGGCCAATGATCAGTTTATCAGACTACTCACAATCATCAGCAAAATGGATAGTGACATCAAACAGTACTTACTCAGTGATAACCTGCACACTTAGGCTCACTTTGGGTTTGGCTAGACTTTCTGACCTCATTATAGCCTCGGTCCAAAACAGAGAAAAGAGCTGTACTCCAGAGGTGAGGTGACGTTGGCTGAACTAGGCATCAAGGCAGCATTTGACTGAATATGCCTTGAAGAAGCCTTAATAAAACTGGAGTCAATGAGACACAGAGGCAAATGCTTGCTAATTGGAACCCCTACCTCACACAAAGATAGATGGTTGTGGCTATTGGCAATCATGTCAGCCATGGGATATCACGAGTCCTATGGCAGGTGTCATAGACTCAACAATCTTCAGTTGCCTCAACATTTTCCCTCCATCATAAGGTCAGAAATGGAGTTATTTGCTATAAATTGCACAATGTTCAGTACTATTCACAATACCTCAGACACTAAACTCGTCCATGTCCATGTCTGAAGACCTGGACAAACCCAGGCTTAGGCTGGCAAGTAACAAATAAAATTCTTTGCACACAAGTGCTAGGCAATTGACATATCCAACAAGAGACAATCTAACATCCCCCTTTCACATTTAATGGCATTGCCATCATAAAAGCCTAACTATCAGTATTCTCGAAATTACCATTGATCAGAAACTGAACTGGACTGGTCATATACGTAATGTGACTATAAGAGTTGGTCAGAAGCTAGGAATCCCTCAGCAGGTTTGGATGATAGCAGTGGAGAAGGGAACTCCAGCCAGAGCTCATCTGCTCTGCCTACTCTTCCTCTTCCTTCTCTCTTCTTTTTCTTCCTCATTGTGTTTCTTTTTTCTTCTTCTTCTCCTTCTTCTTTGCTTCCGTTTGACCTGACCTCTTGTGAGGAGTGACGATTCCTGGTCACTGGCGAGGAGTGACAATTCCCAGTCTCTGGCAAGGGGTGACGATTTCTGGTCTCCTGCAAGAAGCGACAATTCCCGGTCTCCCACGAGAAGTGACGATTCCCAATCTCCAGCAGGGAACGGCGATTCCCTGGAGCGTTAGTTGCCAGGCATGATGTTTATTCGGTGTAGTATGTTGCCAGGACCCATGTGGACTGGAGGTTAAATGCCAATATGGGCTGCTGTACTGAATTCTTTCCTGTAATACTGGACATTTTATTTCATTAACAAATCTTGTGACAAAAGAGGCTGTGCCCAGGTACTTTTCTATCTAAGTCGGTGCTGTAATTGGCCACATATAAACTTTTCACTGTGCAGTCAGTTCTGCAATAACACAGTAGTTCCATTCCCATGCGATCTTGCAGCGCCATTTAAACTTATGCGGCCAAGAATGTGTTCTGACCAATTCACTCTTTGAAAATTTGCGCTTTAGAAACAGTGTCCCCAATTCACTAATCATGGTATAGCAAGTTTGTGTCAATGAAACATGTGTTCTAGCAGAATGACCTGTACTCGTTGAGCATATGTGACAATATATTCTATCCTATTCTATTCTAGGTAACTCACTTCCTGACTCCCTAAAACCTGTCCACCATTTTCTAAGCACAGGTCAGGAATGTAATAGAATAATTCCTACTTGACTGGAGCTCCAACAACACTGAAGAAGCTTGAGACCATCCAGGATAAAGCAGGCCAATTGGTTTGCACCACGTTCACAAACATTCAGTCCCTTACCACTGACACACAGTGGTAGCAGGGGGGAGGATTTACAAGATGCACTGCAAAACTTCAGCAAATCTCCTTAAGCAGGATCTTCCAAATCTAGAACTACTATCATCAGGAAGGACAAGGAACAGCAGATGCATGGAAATACCTCGAATTGCAAATTCCCCTTCAAGCCACATGCCATCCTGATTGCAACTGTATTGCCATTCGTTCGTCGTAGGTGGGTCAACATTATGGAACTCCTTTCCAGAGTGTTGTGGTGTACCGACATTACAAAAACTGTTGCAGTTCAGAAAGACAATTTAGCACCACCTTCTCCAGGGCACTAGGAATTGACAGTAATTGCTGGTCTAGTCAACCTGATGAAGGGCTTTTGCCCGAAACGTCGATTTCGCTGCTCGTTGGATGCTGCCTGAACTGCTGTGCTCTTCCAGCACCACTGATCCAGAAACAAAGCTCACAGCCCTTGGACAAACTGAAGAAATATCCCTCTTGGTGAGACTTCCAACATTTATCTGAATGCATTGAAAATGAGGTAAAGAAAATAATTTTAGATTTCCCTTTCCTTTACTTCATTGACAAGAGTCTGAAACTTTGTCCTGTATTCTCCATATTCATAGCTCAGATACTAGTCAGAGTACTCCATTCATAGCGCTAATCCAGTGTATGTTAAAATGGTAACTGTGCAGATCACAATCTCTAACCTGCATAACTTGGCAAATTTTGCTACAATGTACGTTGGCCTCCATTGCTTTCACTCTGTTCATAGTAAGAAGAGATTCATGCATCTAAAGCACCTTTCCATACATTGATGTCTGTTGATCCAAATAATTTGTTTTTAACTCAAATGTGTATATACGAAAAGTACAACCCCCTATTGAAATAATGATTTTTCTGAATGTTTCATTCTATAACATTGACCCAGCTACAATGAATGAATGGCAATACAGTTGCAATCAGGATGGCATGTGACTCGAAGGGGAATTTGCAATTCGAGGTATTTCCATGCATCTGCTGCTCCTTGTCCTTCCTGATGATAGTAGTTGTAGATTTGGAAGATCCTGCTTCAGGAGATTTGCTGAAGTTTTGCAGTGCATCTTGTAAATCCTCCCCCCTGCTGCCACTGTGTGTCAGTGGTAAGGGACTGGATGTTTGTGAATGTGGTGCAATGTATTAAAAGATATTAATGAAACCGGGCTGTCTTTTTCAAAACAGAGGATATAATCATGCAATATGCCGAATGGAATTAATGGGTTACAAATGAAAACTGTCATTCCATTATGTATAATAAAGTCAGTGGAAAAGCAGAAAATATTGGGAATCTGAGGGAAAACAAAACTTCAGTGGATGCACATCGAGTCTATCAGTATCTAATAGTAAAAACACAACTTCACAGGTCAGTGCCCTTTAACAATTGCAGCAATTCTTCTCTTCCCAAAAATAGGATCCTGTCAATCTGCAATTTCTCTTTTCAGCTGGGCCTGTTGTATTTTCAACGTTTTCCAATTTTGTTGCCACGGTAACTTACCAGACCTGTCAAATCGCAGACATACCTGAATGGGCATTCCTAATACTTGTAAATTTCTTATTTTCCTATACTCTAACAATCAGAAACAGCAGAACAATCTCAAACTGCAGTAAGAATCTTCAAGTTCTAGACTGAACCCAGACAGTGCCCATTCAACATATCATACCTTCCAATTAGAATACTGATACTTAATGGAAAAGCTAAATTCACTCATTAACCAGGCACGTTCTTGTTCCAATAAAAGTATTTTGTTTCTAGTTTTCAATTTCACCTTCCAAATTGCAGATATGATATATCAGAGCAATGTAAGTGATAATGTAATATCGTTGGTAATGTATGCTAAACAGCCATGTTGGGACCATCTTCCCATCAGGACAGTGTGGAGTTTACTGCAATCTCATTATCACTCTGTGGATTCCCTCAGTTCAGCTATTGTTTCTGCTGCTTCAGATCAAGTTTCACATTTGCTACTTTCTCCACTTTCTCAGCCAGTCCCGAACTAACAACAATAACGTCTTTGTTTTAAAACTTGAACTGCAAGAGTTTTTCAACTGGTCTTTTAATCAGGCAAAAGTTGTTCATTCGATATCTGTGCATCAAGGCATGTGGGATCTATTAAATCCCAGGAGCAATGTTAGAAGCTTAGACAAATGGTAGTAGATATTTCCTTACTGGTAATGTACAAGATTATTGATTAATGCAAAAGAAGTGTAAGTTTTATAGACATTCAAAGCAGTTAACTCAGTACAATCCCCATCACATAGCAGGCACATTATTGCGATTGTGATTTGCTCTCTGTCTACGATAACCTGGGAGTGCTAAAACAGTACACTGTAACAAGAATGTTGTTTCGGTGTGGTGACCCTTTCCCCAGTTGATTTCAGCTCAGTTCTGATTTGCAGTTTTAGTTAAACTGTAGTCAGTACTTAGCATGAATTTGTAACTCCATATCCTCTTTGTGAGAATATTCCTTTTGATTTAAAATCTATATCAAGTGATCAACATAGAAACTTCCATTACACTGAGTGGGATGGAACAATATCACATATGTCACAAGATCTTATAATGTGCAGCTAAAGCCATCTCAACTCTGTAAGGATACACATGCGACAAAATGAACTGCTTCCAGATCCACAGTATTATCAGAAACTCGCAATCATTCTGCAAGCTTGTGCACATCAGTATTTTTGCAAGAGTTATTTGAACATAGAAGTTGCTTTGAAATATTCAAAGTACTCTGCGGTAAAGGGAACAGATTCTAAGCAGTGTAGAACTGATAAATTTATTATCACCAGGAACGTCTTATGATCATCTAATTTAATGGGATCCAAGCCATGCATCATACTCAGATCTGACTCAGAATCTCTCCAGTTTATTACTGCGGAGGCAGTGGGAAAAATACTTAGGCAACACGACAAAACAAAATCTTCATGGTGGCTTCTTTTTAAGTTTTCTTCCTGCAAATACACTGAAAGGGCAAAATTCAGTAGTTCCTGAAATTGAGTGTGGGGATTGTGATGCAGGTCTAGTGCACACCTGCTCAAAGTAATATAAGGAGTATGCAAACTCAGTGTCTTGTAAAGGGAAAGTGTGTTCTGGCTCTGGAAAATGCCAGAAATGCTTAACGAGGAACTAAAGAGTAGGAAGAACCTTGAAGAATATTGTGAGAGGCCAGGCACAATGCCGTAAGCTTCTCTGATTCAATGCTGGAGGACTTGGAATAGGAGGAGAGGAGTGTTTCTCCTTTGGGGAGCTAGGAAGCTCTCCAGTTAGAAGCTAAGAAGACAGTGGGAGTAGGTTGCACTCACTCCAGTCCAGTGAGCTCTGATGCAGTAGTTTAATTACTTCACACAAGAGATCAAGATCAGTGAATGAATCTTCAAAGTGTCACTTTCTTTCAAATCAACCACCAGCCTCACTGCTCTTCTCACCACACCTACCTCCCTCGCTTACCAACAATCTCCATTAACCATGACTCAGGCGTCATACTCATAATGTCAGCTCCCTCTCACATACAGTACCGCTGCAAACTGCACGCTCACATCTTATAGCTTGCACGATCTGCCAGCTATTTAACTGAGGCAAGTGAATCATTCAAACAAAATGCACCACATTCACTGATGCACTTCCTTCTCTTGCACAATAATATGGCTCATAACCAAAGGTAGCAGTGTGTCGATGGCAGAGGAGAGGCATGCTTATATGCCCTCAGTTCCATTGTCAAGTCACTGCAACCATAACTGAGGGTATGACTAATAATAGCTCCAAAGGCAGTGAGAATGATAGTATTCTGTTGTTGTCAGGTTGAGTTTTAGATGAAATCTTACTCAAAGGTAAGGATTTGGCCATTTTTAAAACAGTTATTTATTTACGCCATGCTCACTGTGTACATTAAACTTCACATGAGGTCTAAGCTATTACTCCTTCACACCAGTCATTTCATCATCATATATCATCATTTAGTCTTGGCATCTCCAATAAAACAGTTTCCTGTCAACATATCCAAGAGTTAACCCCTTGCTGTATAGATATATTCATTTCAAATCTATCTTCTTAACTTCTGCTTCCCCTCACTTCAAAATCTCTTATCATTTCAACCTGAACATTGCACCTTTTCCAATTTGTTTATGGGATTTGGCCACTGCTGCAAGGTCAGCAATTATTTATTCATTTTTAATTTGCTCACAAAATCTGACCGTCACTTGCTTATTCCTTGATGTTCTTGAGAAGATGGTGGTGAACTGCCTCCTTGAACCTTGCAGTCCATTTTATGATTAATGCAAAAGTGGTGTAAGTTTGACTGATATTCAAAGCAGTTAAACTCAATAGAGTTCCCAGCACATAGCAGGCACATAATTGTGATTGTGATTTGCTCACTACTCACTATAATCTGGGAGTGCTATCACAGTAGAGGTAGACCCACAATTCCATAGGGAGAGAGTTCCAAATTTTTGACCTTGCAAAAGGGCGACATATTTCCAAGTCAAGATAATGAGTGGCTTACAGGGGAACTTGAACTGGTTACATTCCTATGTTTAAGCTGCCTCTGTTCTGTGTAGTCATGGGGCTTGAAAGTTCTGTCACAGGAGCTATAGTGAATTTCTGCTGCGCATGTTGCTGATGGTACGTTCTAAAGCTACTGACCATTGGTGGTGGAGAGTGTGAATGTATATTAATCTGGTGTAAATTGAGCAGACTGCTTTGTCTTGAATGGCACCAAGCTTCTTAACTGTTGCTGTTGCTCTCCTTATCCAAGCAATTGAGCATATTCCATCATACTTCTGCATTGTATCTTACAGATGATAAATTGGCTTCGGATTCCTGATTCTGCATAATGTAATTAAGAGTGTTTTGGGTTCAGATTTGTATTTCACACAATGCCTGAGGTACACAGCATGGGGTGCTTACAGTTGCCTTTGAACCATACTGCGTATGGGTCTGTGTCATGTTGTTGTCATTTGAACTCACCCTGGCAGCTTCAGGTGCACTTGCTGGTATTTTCACCTCCATTGTGTACTTTTGCTATTTACAATCGAAGGAAACAGCGAGCACTCTTCAGTGAGTCTCAAGCTCAGTCTCTCTATGAACCATCAAATAGACACAGTCCCTTCTTGGTATCCCTCCAAATCAATCCCTTTGGCTTTGAAAGCACTGGTGCCATGTCCTGCCCAACCCATCTATCGAAATCTTCATCTCCCTACTTTATCCTCTCAGTACATGAGATCAACATAGCAGATCTAATTGTCCACTGTCTCCTCATCGGTTGCTGACTGTTGATGGCTGTCCTCCCCACAGTACCTTTATTGGCATATTGCCTTGTGTACTGTATTGAATTGCACCCCAGCCTTCATAACTGTTATCCTTTCTGCAACCAGAAGGCTGCCTTGCACTCCACAATTGATTTCCCCATGTTCCCTCCCCCAGAAATGGTCCCTAACAGTCCTGCTTGATTTGACTGACTACTATATCCCTTAGATTGAGAAACATGGCCACAGGGTTGATGAACAGTGTGTTTGCTACATAAGCTGCTGACATATGGCACAGGTGTAAAGTTGACATGATATTGTACCACACAGCAACATGATTAAAATTACATGCTGCCTGGCCTTTAGGTCTGCACTCAACTGCAAAGTAAGGTCAAAGTGGTATATGCCTTTAATCTCTGACTGAGTGAGCAAAGTGCAAAAAATGTAAGTCAGGGAATTTCAGAGCAAGGCAGGGAAACAATGGGCATCCAAGTAGGTACAAAGTGCATGGTCTGTGCTGTGCACTGGTGCCATACATGAGATGGGAGCTTATCCTTGTGCATAAAATATTCCCTTCTAGTACCATTCCATTTAACAATGCTGATGTCCTGCAACATTGACTGCAGAACTATAGTGTAAATGGATTGCAAATGTGCCCTGATGATACAGCTAGGCTGGTGGGTGCTGGATGTCAGGGTCCATGGACTGGGTGTGCATATGGTCAATGCTCCTGGACTATGCCGTGAGATGTTGGTGCCTGGTGTCCAAGATGAACATCCAGAGGAGCAAGCAATGAGCTAGACTCACCAAGTAACTACACCAATGTCCATGTCCATACTCTGATGTTAATACAAGTTAATGTATTAGGCCTCCTCTTCATTACTGGATCTCATCTGACCATCTAATACTTGCTTGGGAAATGGGGCATTTTGTTCTTAACATCAAGAAGCTCCTTGCTGGCCACCTCACAGTGTTTTCCAAAGTTCTCACCACAGTTCATGAATTTCAAGATTTTGCCCTATTTTTAAATTATTGAACTTACTTATGATTAATACATAGATATGATTTGCATTTCATAATAACTAGCTTCATTGGTAATCTATTTACTTTTGTATATTTTCAAGGTTGGATATCGAGATTAGACAAAGTCAGTGAATAACATTGACTTCCCCGGAATAGTTTTAACAGCACAACAAAACGTTAGCATTGCTTCTTGGCTGCTTATGGAAAACAGTGGTGTCTATCAGGCATTGAGATAACTTGCAGAAGTACAACTCCTAAAGTGCATCTGATTGGTATTTAACTGGTGCCCGAGACAGATTTATGAGGGAATTTGTTTGGAGCTGGTGTTATTTTTAAGCACGCATCCTGTATTCTAGTAGATGAAGCAGCACTCAGACTTCAATCCTTAATTATTTTGCAACGACTGGAATGACAAGTGCATGGTCGAAAGAATCACAAGCTGGTTTAGAAATAAGCAAAGGTCAGTGCAAACAGGTTCAACATTTACACACATTCTAATCATAAAAAGTAAAAGTTTGTTTAAGATTGAGCCATTGTTTGTTAACACTATTTTATGCCATTGTTTATGATTCAGATTGCAATGATGCTCCAACACTGCTGCTAGGACTGCACTTAGACACAACAAAGCAATGAGATCATGCTTCCACTTTCAATAAACTAAAGACAGAAAGTTGACTTGGAAACCTTCATGTCCAATCAGCTCTCAGCCGGATCTCGCCACAGCATCCCAAGTCTTCGGAGGAATTGCCTCTTGCTGCAATGTGAGATCATCATTTTGGCAGGCTTAACACAGTAGCACACACTGCCTAGGTTATTGCTAATTCAGCAGAGTAGTCCAGACTGCTGCATCAAACAGCTGAGTAAAACTTTCCCCACCACAGAGCTCTCAATGCAAACCAAATTCACCTTTAAGCATCGTGACCGTGATGTAAGGTGATGGGGGCAAGGGGTTGGCTGCTGGAGGCCCTGTTGGTGGGTTACTGCTCTGGAGCCATTTGTGGTGCATCCTGGGAAATCCACCCAGAAGGGCATCCGTGGTGTGCACCAGGATCCTCCAAACCAGTGCTGCCAGAGCATGAACAGTCATATCAACTGATATAATGCTTTACAATATTGATTTGCTGCTCACCAAAGAACAGATGTCCAGCTGTAGGTGAGTCTCAACACTAATGTTATTAAAATGACCAGTCATTTAGAATACCTTCTTTTAAAAATTCATTTGTGGGATGTGGGTGTTGCTTGCTGAGCCAGCATTTATTGCCCATCCCGAGCTGTCCTTGAGAAGGTGGTGGTGAATTGCCTTTTGAAGCTCACCTGCTATAGGTTGACCCACAATATTATTAGGGAGGGAATTTCAGGCTTTTGACCCAGCGACAGGGAATGAACAGTAATATATTTCTAAGTCAGGATGGTAATTGGCTTGGAAGGAAGCATGAAGGTGGTGGTGTTCCTATGTATCTGCTGCCCTTGTCCATCTAGATGGAAGTGATCATGGGTTTGGAAGATCCTGTTTAAGAATCTTTGGTGAAGTTCCACAGTTCATCTTGTAGATAATAGACATTGTTGCTACCTAGCATCTCTTATTGGCGATGGTCATAGCCTGACATTTGTGTGGCAGAAATATTACTTGCCTCTTGTCAGCCCAAGCCTAGATATTGTCCAGATCTTGTTGCATTTGAACATGGACTGCTTCTGTATCTGAGGAGTTGCAAATGGTGCTGAACATTGTGGAATCATCAGCGAACATCCCCACTTCTGACTTTATGACGGAGGGAAGGTCATTGCTGAAGATGGTTCGGCCTAGGACACTACCCCAAGGAACTCCCACAGAGATGTTCTGGAGCTGAGATGACTGACCTCCAACAACTACAACCTACTTTCCTATGTGCCAGGTTTGACTTCATCCAGCAGCGTGCATGTGCCCTGATACACGTTGATTCCAGTTTTGCTTGGGTTCCTTGATGCCACACTATCGAATGCAGCCTCTGGAATTCACCTGTTTTGTCCATGTTTGAACCAAGGCTGTAAGGAGCTCAGCAGCTGGGTGGCTCTGGTGGAAGCTAACCTGGACATCACTGAGCAGGTGCTGCTTGATAGCACTGTCAATGACACCTTCCATCACTTTACTGATGATTGAGAGACTGATGGGGCAGTAATTGGCTTGGTTGGATTTGTCCTGCTTTTTAAGTACTGGACATATCTGGGCGATTTTCCACATTACTGGGTAAATGCCAGTGTTGTAACTGTACTGGAACAGCTTGGCTAGAGGAGCGACAAGTTCTAGAGCACAAGTCTTCAGTACTACTGATCGAGCTGGCTGGGGTCCTAAAGGACATAGCTGCTAAACTGGGTCTGCAGCAGGTGGTGAGGGAACCAACAAGAGAAAAAAACATACTTGACCTCAACCTTACCAATCTGCCAGCTACAAATACATCTGTCCGTGACAGTATTGGTAAGAGTGATCACTGCACAGTGCAGTGTATGGCCTGTAACCTTTACAGTATCCAGCGCCTTCAGCCATTTCTTATTTTCATGTAGAGTGAATCAAATTGGCTGAAGGCTGGAATCTATAATGTTGGGGACCAGTGGAGGAGGCCAAAGTGGATCATTCACTCAACACTTCTGGCTGAGGATTGCTGCAAACGTTTCAGCATTATTCTTTGCATTGATGCTTTGAATCTGGGGATATTTGTTGAGTATCCTCTTCCACTGAGTTGTTTAATTGTCCACCACCATTCACAACTGGAAGTGGCAGGTCTGCGGATTCTTAGATTCGATCTGTTGGATTGCTTAGCTCTGCCTATCACTTACTACTTATGCTGTTTACCCTGTCTGTTTTGCAGCTTCGCCAAGTTGAAACCTTATTTTCAGGTTATGCCCCGTGCTGCTCCTGGCATGCCATCCTGCACTCTCAATTGAACCAGGGTTGATCCCCTGGCTTGATAGCAATGGTTGGTAGGGGATATGCTGGGCCATGAAGTTACAGATTGTACTGAAGTACAATTCTGCTGTTGTTAATGGCCCACAGCACCTCATGGATGCCCATGAGTTTCTAGATCTGTTTGAAGTCTGTCCCATTTAGCACGGTGATGGTGCCACATAACACGATGGATGTTATTCTCAGTGTGAAGGTGGGACTTTATCTCCACAAGCACTGTGCGGTGATCACTCTTACCAATACTGTCATGGACAGATGCATCTGTAACTGGCAGATTGGTAAGGTTGAGGTCAGGTATGTTTTTTTCTCTCGTTGGTTCCCTCACCACCTGCTGCAGACCCAGTTTAGCAGCTATGTCCTTTAGGACCCCAGCCAGCTCGATCAGTAGTACTGCTACCAAGCCACTCTTGGTAGTGGGCATTACTGCATCCTTGCCATCCTCCATACTTTCTCCAAGTGTTGTTCAACATGGAGGGGTACTGATTCATCAGCCGATGGAGTACGGTATATGATAATCAGCAGGAAATTTCCTTGTCCCTGAGGCCATGAGTCAATGTTGAGGATTCCCAGAACAATTTCCTCCTGAAGGTATACTACGGTGCCGCCATCTCTGCTGGGCTGATCCTGCTGGTGGGACAGGACATATCCAGGGATGGTGATGGTGATGGTGATGGTGGTGTCTGGGTCATTGTCTGTAAAGTATGACAGCTCTCCCAGCTCTGGCACTAGTCCCTAGATGTTATTGAAGAGGACATTGCAGGGTCGGCAGGTCTATTTCGCCATTGTCTTTTCTGCTGCCAAGGTCAATGCCAGGTGATCCATCCAGTTTCATTTCTTTGAGACTTTGTAGCAATTGACACAACTGAATGGCTTGCCTGGCCATTTCAGAAAGCAATTGAGACTCAACCACATAGCTGTGGGTCTGGAGTCACATGTAGGCCAGACCAGGTGAGGATGGCAAATTTTCTTCATGTGAGTGAACCAGATGGGTTTTTACAACAATCAGCAATGGATTCATGATCACCATTAGACTTTTAATTTTAGATATTTTATTGAGTTCAAATTCCACCATCGGCTGTGGCAGGAATAGAAACCAGGTCCTCAGAGCATTACCAGAGTTTCTGGATTAATTGTCTAGTGATAATATCACTAGGCCATCTCGTCCCCCTTCACTACTGCGAAGTTTCTGGATGCACTGAGAATATTTCAATGAAGCTGCTGTGGTGAGTTCCTGCATATGGCAGGGAGTGTTGCTGCTCATAGGAAAGGCAGGAGAATGAGGCGGCACGGTGGCACAGTGGTTAGCACTGCTGCCTCACAGCGCCTGAGACCCGGGTTCAATTCCCGCCTCAGGCGACTGACTGTGTGGAGTTTGCACGTTCTCCCCGTGTCTGCGTGGGTTTCCTCCGGGTGCTCCGGTTTCCTCCCACAGTCCAAAAGATGTGCAGGGTCAGGTGAATTGGCCATGCTAAATTGCCCGTAGTGTTAGGTAAGGGGTAAATGTAGGGGTATGGGTGGGTTTCGCTTCGGCGGGTCGGTGTGGACTTGTTGGGCCGAAGGGCCTGTTTCCACACTGTAATGTAATCTAATCTAATCTAATGAGATAATCTCTTTCACACAAAGGTTTCAGCAAGTATGGGATCTGCATTACCTCTGAGCTTGCAAAAGGGTGGGGCTGGAATATTGGCAACAGAGAGGGGAAGCTTTGCACAAAGCCCTCTAACAAGTTGGAGCTAAATTCATTTTTTATTTATATGTTTCTGTCATTTATTGCTCATCCCTTGTTGTCCTTGATGAGGAGATGGGCTGCCTCTTGAAATGCTGCCATCCACGTGAAGTTGGAAAGGGCTTTCAGATTTGCACTTAATGGTAGTAAAATATCAGCAACGTATTTACAGTTAGGATGGCGAGTGGCTTGGAGGGAATCTTGCATATGAGTGGTGTGCCCATTTAGCTGCTGCTCTTGTCCTCCGAGGAATTGGTTGTGGATTTGGAAGATGCTGTCACAGGAACCTGGGTGAGTTGCTGCAGTGAATCTTGTAGATGTTACACACTGCTGCTACAGTACAATAATGTGGAGCCAATCAACCAGGCTTCTTTGTCTTGGATTGGTCAAACTTCTTGAGCATTGTTGGGACTGCACTCATCCTGCCAAATGGAGAGTATTCTATAACCTCCCTGATGTGTGACTTAATTTTCAATGACAAGCAGGTTCTATTCCTGATTAAGGGCTTTTGCCCGAAACGTCAATTTTACTGCTCCTCGATGCTGCCTAAACTGCTGTGCTTTTCCAGCACCATTCTAATCTAAACTTTGGTTTCCAGCATCTGCAGTCATTGTTTTTACCTAGGCTCTAGAGAGTCAGGATTTGAGCCACTCGCTGGTCCAGTTCAGTTTCTGGTAATGGTAACCCCCAGGCGGTTAATCGTGGGAATTCAGTGATCACAACGCTTTTGAATAGTAAGGGATGATGGCTATAGTCACAGAATCATAGAGATATATAGCACGGAAACAGACCCTTCAGTCCAACCCGTCCATGCCGACCAGATATTCCAACCTAGTCCTATCTGCCAGCACCTGGCCCATATCCCTCCAAACCCTTCCTATTCATATACCCATCCAGATGCCTTTTAAATGTTACAATTGTACCAGCCTCCACCACTTCCTCTGGCAGCTCATTCCATACACGTACCACCCTCTGCATGAAAAGATTGCCCCTTAGGTCTGTTTTATATCTTTCCCCTCTCATCCTAAACTTATGCCCTCTAGTTCTGGATTCCCTCCCCATCCCAAGGGAGAAGACCTTGTCTATTTACCCTATCCATGCCCCTCATGACTTTATAAACCTCTATAAGGTCACCGCTCAGCCTCCAATACTCCAGGGAAAACAGCCCTAGCCTATTCAGCCTCTCCCTATAGCTCAAATCCTCCAACCCTGGCAACATCCTTGTAAATACTTTCTGAACCCTTTCAAGTTTCACAACATTCTTCTGATAGGAAGGAGACCAGAATTGCACGCAATATTCCAAAGGATTCTTGGTAATCCAAGGTGAAGGACAGGAAAAATTTCTGGTTATAACAGGCTGCTCCTTTTTTGAGGTATTTTAGGTGTTGGAGGTGATTTCCTCAAATTCCAGGAGCAACAATTGCTTTTTTTTATGCTGTTGCCTTATTTTGGAACTTTAGGTTAGATTTTCTCTTTTTGGAGGTGTCTTTGCCTGATATGTCCACTTCTTGAAATTCCTTTAAGAACATAAGAACTCGATGTGGGAGTAGGCAACTCAAACCCTCGAATATGGCTGATCTCACCTTAGTCTAACTACACTTTCCTGCCTGTTCTCCATAACCCTTTAACCTGCTGCTAAGTAAAAATCGGCCTACCTCCTATTATATGTCCCAAAAACCATCATAATTTGGGTTAGTGAATTTGACAGATTCACATCCTTTCAACAGCAGTAATTTCTCCTCATGTCTCTTTGAACCTTATTCTAAAACTTCATTCTAGATTGCCCATGTGAGGAGACATCCTCTCTACATCTACTATGTTAATCCTCTTCAGCATCTTATAGACCTCAAGTAGATCTCCTCGCGTTCTTCTAAACTCCAGACAGTATCGGCCTAAACTCTCTTCATAAGACTAAAACACCGTCTCGTGAACCTCCTCTGAACTGCCTTCACCACAACTCCATCCGGTTTTAAGTAAAGGAACCAAAGCTGTACGTAATATCCTACGTGTGATCTCACTAATGCATTTTACAGTTGTAGCAACACTTCTCTCCTTTTGTTTTACTGTTACATGAGGCTGGCAGTAATACTGGCCAATGCATACAGAATGCTGAGTGTGCATTCTTATTAACATCATCCTATATGCTATCCCATTAAAATTCTCATTTTCCTCTCCTATACCAGATCCCCCTGTGACTAGTTCCTCTTACAAACTGTTCTTTCCATTTGCCTGGCTACAGCACACTCTTTCAGTCATTTATCATATACAGATACAAAGGGAGCTACAGAGATAGGGGATGCATTGATTATACTTTTTCCAAAAATCGTTGGATTCTGAAGAAGTGCCAGAGGTTTGGAAAACTACTAATGTGACACTCCTATTCAAAAGTCGTAGAATCCCTACTGAATCATAGAATCCCTACATTGCGAAACCAGGCCATTTGGCCCAACAGGTCCACACTGAGCCTCCAAAGGGTTGTGAGTCTTCGGAACTCCTTGCCACAGAGAGCTGTGGGGACAATGTCTTTGTGGACATCTAAGGCTGAGGTAGATAGATTCTTAATCACTCGGGGAAAGGGCAGGAAATTGGACATGAGGAATGTTGAATCAGTCATGATCCTATTGAATGGTGGAGCAGACTCAAGGGCTGAACAGCTTACTCTATGCCCATTTCTTGTGGTCTTATATCAATGCTGTAACAGCTTCTGAGATAAGCATACCTGAGCTGGTGGGGAAACGGCTTCCACGTCAGTGCTGTGCTGTAACTCTCTTTCCTCCTTCTACGGCTGGATAAGTGATAGTCCTTGGGTCATCTGATGGGAAGAACTTAGAAGGGTAAAGTTGAGGAGGAAAGCAAGTTTGGAGTGGGAAGTAAAAATAACAAGGCCATACTATTGAGCACCTCCATTGCTCATCTTGGCGGTGTGCTCTAGGGGCCCTGGTGCGACTTTGTAAAGTCCCTCCTATCAGCGTAAGTATGGGCAGGCAACAGCAGTTTTTCTTTAACAAAGGTAGGTTAGTGGTGCTGGAATGCAGAAATGCAGGCCCTATATGGACCAACATTACAACCAGGTAAACAAGGAAGCAACACCAAACTTACATGATGCTTGTCTCCATGGCAACGCGCAGATATATGTCGCGAATTCTGGCCCATGCCCAAACAAGCACAATGTAATTTTCAGCTCTGCACATGTTAACAAAATCACAGGATCCTACAAATTATGTGATACAATGGGATTAAGTATAACAGGTAGCAAGATCCATTTCTAGAACTTTCCTTCTCAGTTCTCAGTTCTGTAGCCAATGACGTGGTGATGAATTAATTTTCTGATTTCTAGTCACTTCCTTAGTTAAACAATCAGCTAAAGTGACACAAAAAAGGGATTCTTTTGACTGACATGGATTTTGAAGTATTTTTTTGAAAAAAATGTTGCTATTTCCAAAATGTAGTCATCCAAAATAATTGGGTGACTAACATGCCGATCTATAATCAATAATCTCTCCACTGACACCCCACCCTCAGTAAACTGCGAATGACATGACACAGGCAATGGTTTCGGGTAGATAAAAGTTAAAAATAAAGAAGTGATGACATTACAACAGATTCAACAACCAGGAGGGAGTAGCCTTAAACTGGTTCCAAATAGTTTCGGTTCTTAAAAGCGGTTTAATTATGTTATGATTGTGTTAACAATACATTTACTGCTTCTTGTCTACAAATTACCAGGAAGTTTGTTTAATCTCTGGTGAGTCAATAAAACGGCTTTCCAGTCTGGTTAGAAGATGATTTGATCATTAAATGCTTTGTCACAATGCTTGTGGAGAAGTTGGTGTTTTGAGTTAAAATGTGCAATCAATGGAACAACATCAAGTATCCATAACTTAACCCAGCATGGCACATTCTTGTTTCTTATTTCTGGCCCTTGTTGAATTTCTATGCTTGCTTCTCAACATGCGTTGGGTAATTAATGCAGTCTGAAATCACTGGCAGATGTGGACGATACAGGCCTCTTGACTGCACCCTTTGGCTTCACTCATCTGAAGGCACAATGGCCTGACCTTAGTTTTTATTTCAATGCAAGATGGCCGCCCTTGTGTCTCAATTGCTCCAATGAAATGAGCCAGTGTAGCGAAGGGGCTTTGACCTTCACCATTAGCTTACACCTCAGTCCATCCTGTCCTTCCATCCCTCCACACCCAAAGTGAGGTTTCCTAAAAGTCACCCTAATAGCTTCAAATAGCAGCTTTCTGCAAAATCAAGTTTGGGGTTGGACAGTCAAGAAAGTGGGTGAAAAAGACATTTGTCAAAAGGAGGAACGAAAATAGGACTTTAAAGAATTTCAAAATATATAACTAGAACCGAACTGAATGTTCCATTCTGCCTGGAGAAAAGTCCCCTGAAAATAGGAGTTGACTGGAGACTAATGCAGGCAATAGTGACACTACCCCATCTGTCTTGTGGTTATTGTGTCAGAATGCAGGCCACAGGCTGTGCACACGTGTGCTCTTGTTACCCTAGCAGCTGTAGCTAAGATATATAACAGCCATTCAACACTTACAAATAAATAAATGTGTGAGTAACTAAATCACTACCTCATATATATATTCCAGCACTGATGGACATTCTTTCCTTTCCAAAACAAAATTGCAACGATAAGCATTGTTCTGGAATGCAAAATGTTCCACTTCTTAAACCAACTACAGGAACATGAATGGAACTTGAAAAATGTTCACAGAGCCAAGTTTTTTGTAAAGTAGATATCTTTCCAAAGAAAATGTTCCAATGCCACTGAAAACGAAATCACTGAAATTTGTTTCAATTCTTAACAGCTACGTTCACCTGATCATAGGCATCCACTCCACCACAGCATCAAAGTTCAAGGGAGTCAGGCCAGTCTCAGCTCAGTACCTATTTTAGGAAAGAGATATTACTTGAAGGACTTCTCTCTTCTGAGAGTGTTTTTGTAGAACTGTGTGGTTTTAATGAAAATGCTTCAGTCAATACGCTTTCAAAGTGCAAGCTGCTGCCAGAGATTTCTCTGGAAGGGTATCATTATTTTCAGCTACTCTCCACATAGAAAATTTGTTTTCACTGCATTGGTAGAAGTTGAGCTGCAACATCTTCAATGTAAAATTATAAGGTTCCTCTCTCTCCACGTGCCTGAGATAATCAAATGTGAATGAATCCAATGGACTGTTGCGAGTCCATTGGAATCCCAGGTTCAACTTTCATGATATTTTGGACATACATAACTAGGCTCATGTCCTGCATGGGGAGAAGGTTAATACCTGTCATTCATAGAACTCAGTCTGTAAAACTTGGAAAAACTGATGATCACCTTCAACAAAACTGATGTCACCAAAAAAAGCCAATACAGATTAAACAGCGTACAACTGAAAAGCAGTCTATAACCAAAATCCTTCAATGTGATTGTGTTAGTTTCTACTTGATAGGATTTCAGTATTTTTATGAATATTTTGAGATCACAATCTGACCCTTTTCAGTGAAAACCAAAACAACAGTTTCACAAATGTATACATAATACATATCATTATGCAAGCTACATCTACATTCAAAATTCTGTTAGTTATAGAAAGGGGCATTTTTATGGCAATTTTTGAAGTGAACGATGAGGGTTGATGATGGAAAATTTATTTCCACACTCGGCGAAAAGTAAACAAACTGTAGAAGTTTCTGGAAGTGAAGAGCTATGAGCATAGACTAGACATTTTTTAAAAGATCTTGCAAATAAAATTCCTACGCCATCCGTTGTGTCATTCTTAAGTAGCTCTTAGATGCAAGATATGAATTTGTTCTGGTGAAAATGGGATGCTGACATCGCTATCCCATGCTCTCTGTGACCTTGGCAGCCATCTTCTGACTGCCTGGAGGACACTGGAATGCTGGGTGGGGCTTCTCCCCAGCTACAGAACCTTCCTGAGTCACTGCGGCAACCTGAGATGCTGCTGTCATGGCAAAAGGACTAAGAAATAATTTCAACACTCAGGGTGATACTGCAAGTCCCTAGAAGCAGGGATCAGACACTTCTTCACCCTAGTGAGGCACATTTGTACCTCCCACTATCTTGTGAAGGATAAGAGCTTCATGGAGGATGCAGGTGCATTGACCCTCCTTCACCCTGCCACTGCTGCATAGATCTGCAATGGATTGTGTACAAATCTCTGGCATCCACTGAATTGACTCACTGAGAAGTGCCAGTCTCTTGATGGAAGAGACCATTTGTGCAGAGGAGAAGGTCATTGCAGAACACAGGACCTGGATGGACACCTTCACTCTGAGAACCAGGACATTGATTCCCTTCAAAATCTCTGCCAAGTCCTCATGTAACTTGCACTGAACTACCAGCACCTGCCATTTCAAAGACAACAGCAGAGACTCATCATCAGCCCAGGGTTCATCATGGGCGTGGCCTCTCACAACATTCTAACTGCAAGGCGCTTCAGTTGTCACAGTCTCCAACAGCTGGCCAGGCTTGTGCATGGTGCTCAAAACAGGTTGTCGGCCAAAATCTACTCTTGAGTGTATCCTGTTGAGGTCTCAGAATATGAGCTGGTGATGGGTACGTAGGTGGAGTGGGGCAGGGTGGTTTACAATGTGACATGATGTTCTCTGAAGTGCCCTCTACCTCCACTTCAAAGCTGGACAGAGACCATCCCCACTCAGAGATGCCAGCTCTTTGTTGCTGCGATTGACTTGTTAGACAGAACAAAACATTCACCAACAATTGTCCCTGTAGCTAAGAGCTCACATTAATTGGCTGCTCTTCACATAAACGTCCTTGCATTTGTGATTCAAGAGACCTCCTCTGTATTTACCTGAAGCTTTCTTGTGCTGGTTCAGCCTCTCATAGCTGTATCTAGCCTAGCCATGTCTGACAGAGTAGCCACCATGCTACTATACAATCTCCAAAGCTATACCCTCGATAGGCAAATTAATTACAAAAATTAAGCCCTGACATGGTAATTTATTATTCTTTCAAGAGATACGAGGTTTCACTGGCCCGGCCAGCAGTTATTGTCCTTCACAAATTACTCTTGATCAGTTAGTGGTGAACAGCAGTTCATTTGATGTAGGAAGACTCACAATACTATTATGGAGGGAGTTCGAGGATTTTGACCCAATTACACTGAAGGAACGGCGATATATTTCCACCCTCGGGCTCCTGTTTGTGTGGAGTTTGCGCATTCGCCCTGTGGGTTTCCTCCGGGTGCTCCAGTTTCCTCCCATAGCCCAAAGATGTGCATATTAAGTGGATTGGTGATGCTAAATTATCTGTAGTGTTCAGGGATGTGCAGGCTAGATGGATTAGCCATGGGCCAGTGTTACAGTGATAAGGTAGTGGGGGTGGGTTTGGGGAGAGATACTCATTGGAGGGTCAATGTAGACTCAATGGGCCAAATGACCTGTTGCCACACTGTAGGGATGCTATGATTCTCTAACTCTGGGGGGAATAGTAACTGGTGATGTTCCCATGTAACTGCTACCATTGTCTTTTAAGATGGAAGTGTTTGTGAGTTTGCAAAGTGATGTCTAATGAGTGCATCCTGGCTGTAAATGGACTTGGTTTCGAGAGTGTGTTGCTGGAAAAGCACATCAGGTCAGGCAGCATACGAGGAGCAGGAAAATCGATGTTTCGGGAAAAAGCCCTCCATCAGGATTCCTGATTAAGGCTTTTACCAAACACATTGATTCTCCTGCTCCTCGGATGCTGCCTGACCTGCTGTGTTTTTCCAGCACCACACTCTCGAATCTAATCTCCAGCATCTGCAGTACCCACTTTCACCCTCTAGTTGGTCTTGGACCACTCTAGCATTCTCTTGGAAGGTCTTCAAATTTCTGAAGTATTTTAATAAAATACAAACACAATACTTTCATTTGCAGCTGTTCTGATTATAGTTAGTTGAGAGAACTTGGGAAGAGGGCTTGAGTCAGGCCTAAATGTCAGCTTAGCCTGGTTGTGAGAATAAGCTCCGTCTGAGCTGTAAAGATCATGTAAATTGCAAAGATAATTCAGTCCCGTTATGGTCAAAACTTACATATGAGTTGAGTCCATGTAATAAATTAGATGATCAATCTCTAATTGATTTCTTTGATTCACATTTGCTCCATTGGTGAAACAAAAAGAAGTTAAATTGTTCATTAATAGTTGCAGAGAAACCAGGACCCCAATGTTTTAGCTTAATGAAAAGTCTAGCTGGGCCCAGTAAATTTTCTGCAGTAATTTCTGAGCAGATGTAGCCTTAGCAGTACTTCTGAGTTTATTTTTATCCTATCTAGATGCCATATCAATGTACTGCATAACTTACACTTATCAAATGAAAGCCAAACAACTCCTGAAACATAAAACACCAACGGTTAAATCCAACGTGCTTAAAATACAATGCATGGCAGTTGCCATGGCAACAGGCCACCTTCTGCTTAATGGTGCATGTTGTAGGCATTTTTCATTTGAGATTGACAACTGGACACCTTGATTGACTAGAAGCGCTGTGGTGATTTATAATACATTAAAAGGATGATAGCACAGAATTTCTGAAAGTGGTCATTTCCTCTACTTCTTCTCTTTGTGTTATTACAAAACTATCTGTCCTTCTCTTTGCTGCTAACATCCTTAATTGATCTGAATTAATAGCATGGAAATGGGATTAGCAACATTAGGAGGAAATCCTCTGACATATAATGACATGTTGTCATTCATTTTGTTCCCTCTGTTTGTCTATTTATCATCAGATGTTTGGCAGCAACGGTTTTTGACTGTCCGCCAACAGGCTGATGTTTCACTGCAGGTTTCAGGTTGTGAAGCAGTCGGATACATTATAGGAAATACCTACCCAAGCTGGAGACACCAGGGTTGATTTTCAGCTTTGCTGCACAATGAATGGCAGACTGCACCATTTCGGAGGCCTGAACCATTTTCACCATCTGACTTTTATTTGTCTAATGCCAGCAGTCTGTGAGCGCTGAGCTGATGTTTACAGGCAGCTCACTGAACTGAGTGTGAGGTAGAGAGGATAGGAGAGAGGCGCACTGTTGTGTAGTAGGGAAGGAGCAAAAAAATCCAGGGGATTATTGATGAAGCTGAAGTGGTAGTTGGATGATAGAGGGAGAGCAGTCAATTGTGGCATGGTAGAGGATGGGCGAATATGCAATTGTGAAGGAGTCAGGGTCTACCTCAATGGCCGGATGAGAAAATTCAAGTAACTCATCACACCAGCAAATTTCTTTGAGAATTTGGCAATGTATCTTTTTTCAGGGCAAACTGAAGCAGGCTTTTAAAACTCCACCATGTAGCTTATTGTCTAGCTAGTACCAACAAATGAAGTCTATGTGATGTCTGACTTGCCCATTGATAATTGTCACGTAAAACTGTAACCAGTATCGTGATTTGCAGAATTAAGCTAGGCATTGGGCGGATGGACACACAGAGTACAATCAGATAGGCCGTTGGACCAACGAATGGCAGATGGAGTTTAACTTCGATAAATGTGAGGTGCTGCTTTTTGGAAAGGCATATCAAAGCAGGACTTATATTCTTAATGGTAAGGTCCTGGAGCGGAGATGTTATAGAGATTTTTTAAATCATGAGGGGCATATTTATGGTAAATAGACAAGGTCTTTTCTCCAGGGTGGGGGAGTCCAAAACTAGGGGGGCATGGGTTTAAGGTGAGAAGGGAATGATTTAAAAGGGACCGAAGGGGCAACTGTTTCATGCAGAGGGGGTGCATGTGTGGAATGAGCTGCCAGAGGAGGTGGTGGATGCCAGTACTATTACAATATTTAAAAAGCATCTGGATTGGTGTATGTTTAGGAAGGGTTTAGAGAGACATGGGTCAGATGCTGGCAAATGGGACTAGATTAATTTAGGATATGTAATCGGCATGGACGATTTGAACCGAAGGGTCCGTTTCCATGCTGTACATCTCAATGACTTTATAACTGAGTGGTGACTGAAGAAGGAACAGCAGCAATGAATTGACGGGGAGACAAGGGCTGAGACAGCCAGACTGCAGGGCTAAGTGTTAACAGCAGCAATAAATTGAGTGAGATTCAGAGCTCCAGACAGACAGAGCACAGGCGTGGGCGAGGGCAGCAGTAAAAAATAAAGCCCCAGACTGACTGAGCCCCAGAGTATGCAGCTAAGTGCAGCAATGTATATTTAGCAAAGGAAAATCATGGAAATACACCCCAGGGTAACAGATAGGTCCTTCATTTGTGAAGTTTACCATTGTCATTATTTTTCTAAATGAGGACAGCGAGTTAAACCAAGAAATGTACTTAATTACCTAATAGGATTTTAAGTTGCTATGTTTTACATTTGGAAATGAAAAGCAGCTTAAGTCTAAATCATATGTTTTATTTAAGTTAACCTGTGTTGTATAATGTCTGGTGGTCAGTATACTCTCAACATATGTGCTCATGATATCATCATTGTATCATAGCATGTGACTTGAGGGTATAAAGATCTCATTTCGGGTTCTTGTGACACAGTAGTGGTATCCCTACCTGTGGGCCAGGAAGTCTGTGTTCAACTCCTTCCACATCAGACATGTGTCATAACACATCTGAACTGATTGATTAAAAATATTTATAAAGATCTCATATCCCATCAGACACTTGGACCACTTGAAGCATGAAACACTAATAGGAGTTTGCTGCTCAATTTTAATCCAATGTTTGAGTGTAATATTAGCCACAATAAATGTGTTTTGGATTCCTCCACTTCATGCAAACAATATCCAGTTTCTTATGTTATGAGGGGTAACCTGCACAAAGCATGGGGAGAGACAGATAGCACTCAGGACAAATGGTAACACATTAGGTGATTAAGAGTAGGTTAGACAGCAATAATGTCTCAATTAAGTTTTACAATGATTGTATCTGGATGCACAGAATGTGATAAACGTTTTTAGTGAACTTTAGATGTACATAGCCAGATGTACATACAATGTGATATCAAAGCAAATACTGAGACCTGACTCAAAAAAGGGCAGAACTGGGTTCTGGAAATTCTGGATACAAGACATTCAGGAAAACTATGGAAGTAAAGAAAAGGAGAAGAGGTGCAGCATTGGGGTTAAGAACAATGTTACAAAGCTGAAGAGGATGTCCTAATGGGAAGTTTAATAATTCTCTTTTACTTCCTCCCTTCTCATTGTCTAAGGCCCCAGACACACCTTCCAGGCAATGCAATGGTTTATTTCTTTTACTGTATTTCCACACAGTAGATCATCATTGGAATATCTCCAATCTTCAGCAAATTCTATTGTTAAGAATTTAACACCATTGGAGACATGTCTCAGAAACAGAATTGAAAATTGAAAGGCTATTTCGGCTCTTTCACAAAAAAATCCTAGTGAGAGCATCAATTTCTTTGTCCCATCACTATCAGGTACTCATCTATGATGGGAAGATATCAAAAGCTGAGGCACACAATGAAGGGAAGTTTCTGTGACTAGCTTGTTTTAATCAATGCAAAGGGTTGAGAATGTTCTTTTAACTGGAATGAAATAATTTGAGTGCTCTTGTTGAACATATGGTATCCTTATTACTCACCACACTGGGAATACTAACTCACATTCATGGCGGTTGCCTTGAGATGAGATGGAATGCAGAAAGAGGTGATTTCTTTGTAGAACATCTACACCCTACTGTAAGATCAGTCCAATTGCTTGGCACTTCAATATGTCATGTTGCTACTATGTTACAGTTTCTGTCTTAGGTCTGCTGAAGTGTGCCTGCAAAGTTCAAAGCAAGCCAGACATACAGCATTTCATTTTCCACTGAGACACATGATAGACTTCAGGACTCAACATTGGATTCAACAACTTCAGATCAGGAGTATTGTTCTCCATTTGATTACACCCTCATCTCTTGTTTGCATGAGTTTGCTCACAATAAAATCAACTTAATTTCAACTATCAACCAGTAGCACCTATTTTGCATCAATATTTTTCCTCTGATACCATTGGCTTTCCCGTAGTATTTTGCCGTGAGCATCATTACAGTCTGTCCCACTTGTTTCTCTTCTCTCTTTGTCAACAGCATGGAAACCATCATATTCCAGCGGTCCTCAGTTCCAATGAAGAAAACAGTAATTTTGTTTTTAACTCCACAGATGCTGTGAGACTTGCTGACTCTCTTAAGCACTGCATGTTCTCTGTAGTATTGGGTGCATTCTACAGGCCAGCAAGTAGTGATAAAGACATAGAAGATTACATTTTAAAGAAAGTTGTAAAATAGTGCAAAAGCTATGGAGTTATAATGGATGACTTACATTGTCTTAATAAAAACAGGAACAGTGTTTTCGGGATAATGTTCTAGAATTATTTCTTGTCAAATTTTTTTAAAAAGAGGCACTGTATCTGGTTCTGGGATGAGGTGAGTCAACTAGATCACACAGCAGCAGAGGAATGTTTAGGAAATAGCGATCATGCTATTGTAAGGGATGGCAATGAGAAAGGACATATGAGAAAAGAAGAGCAAATTGCGTGTCACAACTTAAATCTGGTGAGAATAACAAGAAGAGACAAGGCAATACAAGATAAAATGATGCAATTGAAGATTGCCGCAGGTTGCGGCCAGGAATATATTTGTGTAACAAGTTATTGAAGGTGGCAATGTACTGAGCTTTCTCAATAGTGGCATATGATACATAAGCAAATTTACCTTGATGAATTTGTATTAAATGATAGTTTCATCTCAACTGGAGTCCAACCCTGTGTACTACAATATAGAAAGAATGTGAAAGCATCCATGCTGATGGAGTAAACAGTCACATGAATGGCTCCAGGGATGAAGGACTTCATTTAGATGGGCAATTGGAGAGGTGGAATCTTATATCTAGAGGAGAGAACATTGAGGGGAAATCAGATAGAGAGTTTCAAAATGATGAGACAAAGTAAATACAGGAGACTATTCCCATTGGCAAAATAGGCGAGAACCAAAAGATACTGGTTTAAGGTGAATGGTTAAAGACGTAGTGGCATCATGAGGAAAGATAGTTTAGCGCAGAGAGTGGTTAGGATCTGGAATGCACTGCCTGAGAGGGTGGTGGGCAGGTTCAAACATGGCTTTCAACAGGCAATTGGATCATTATCTGAATAGAAATAAAATGTGCAGAGAAGCTACTGGAAGTGGCATGGAAATAGAACTAACGGAGCTGTTGTTAAAACGGTATGATTGACTGAATATCCTTCTTCTGTGTTATAAGCAATTTATAACTCTACAATTCCACCTACCTTCTGGCTCCCCCAGAATCATTGCATGCCAGTTTTCAGTAGGATGCAGCTGTCAGCACGCCTATTTTTGGCCCATGACCGCTTTGTTCCCAATGAAAAAGGGTAGAATAATTACATCCGCTGAGTGCTGTACAATTGATTTCCTCTTCTCAAGTCTCAATAAGTTTTGTTTCAATCCATATTTAATTACACAGCATAAATATTTCCATATGTTTCCCTTAAATGTACATAACATAATCCACTAGATGTACATCTGTAGAGATGTACTTTTTCAACTTCTCTCTTAAGTATCTGTTGCATCAAGATCTTGAGTAGGTTATTACGGGTCACTCAACCCTGTAGTCCAACTGTTTGGTGCCATAGCAACATAACACTGAAAATAATTCTTATTCACCTGCTTTCTGGATGGTAATCACTCCACTTTTTATTTGAGACATTAAGCCTTGAACCAATTTCTTATGAAACATAATTACACCTCTGGTTATTGTCTAGATTATATGTTAGAGTTTTTCCTACTAACACATATCTGTATGTGTGGTTCTTAAATGGTAGTCACTCTTTACTTCGTACTAAGGTGTTAGCTGTGACACAGTGGAGAGCACACTTACATCTAAGTTACAAACTTGTGGGATTAATTTGGACTCCAGGGACTCAAGCAAAAAAATTGGACAGACAGGAGAAACCTTGCATTGTTGCTGTGTTGTGCTGCCTTTCAGATAAAATGTTAAATCACAATCCTATCTGCCCTCCAGTGAAAGAGCAGGAAAATTCCAAAGCCCTGCCAACATTAATTCCTTAACTAACACTTTAAAATAAACATATTTTTTGTATTCCTATTATATTGTAGGATTTTACCACATACCAACTGATAGTTATAGTTCCTTCTTTGCAGTAGTACTGTTTAATTATAAAAGTATACTGCAGCATTCTAAGATTGTGAAAGGTGCTATATAAACTTTGCAAGCAATTCGTTTCTTGCTCTCACCTATACTTTAGCAAACAACGATCCTAACCCGTGTAACAGAACACATGAAGATTTTGCCTGATAAGCTCCTGAAACAATCCAATATCTTTGACATTGTTCATTCCCATATCTATATCCATATCTGCGCATCGTATAGTTTATACAGTTATGATGTTCGCTTGCCACTAGATTTCTCACTTTGTGACTTTTACTCTTACAAACCACCTACTCACTTTACCATACATCAATACCTGATTTTCATACTCATTCAGGATGTGACCCTCACCTTAGCATTCTTTCTGAATCTGATAATGTACACCAACCAACTCAGCTTTCCCAATTAATTCTTTCAATGCTGCAAATGAGTTTCTTAACTTGATTACCCATTCTTTCTGAACTGAGCCAAATGGCCTCCAGGATAAACAGATCGTTCACTGTTTTCTGATACGTGAAGAATTCAGTATCTTTTAGAAAGGAAAGCCAGTCTTCCACTTAATAGCTGAAAGGATGACACAACAAAATTACATGTTTTAAACTGTTTACTAGGGTTAATAAGCGAACTAAGGCAACATTAACTAAACACTTTTTTGTGTAGGCAACTTATACTTTATCTGAGTGAATAGGGTTTTCCCCTTTTACTTTGAACAGAACTGAAAATCCCACGCTACAAATGTTCTTAAATGTACATTCAGTTTTCCCAGAACCAGTCCAAAAGTATTCTTAGCTGCTGAGGGTTCACTTGGAAATTTTTACTTCCCAGCACAGTACATTTTGAATCGAAAATTGATTGTCAAAGTCAGGATTTTCTCTGGATTTTCTACCTCTACTTCAAGCTAAGCAGATCCTTCAGCCCATTTTTAAATCCTTAAAACTTTTGTCTTTCCAACCTGAATATGGCTTTCACCTGTAATCCTGGCAGACTGACTTGTCTGAAAGATTCGATGATATTTTAGGAAAGACAGCAACTCAATCCTCATGTTCCTCGAGTCTGCCTTGTAAATATTCATCTCCTTAGCAATCACATGGGTCTTGTAGTGATGCAGAAAACCTGATTTGCTATCCCTTAGATTTCCTCTCTGTTTGACCTTGGAAATAAGTGGACAATTTAAAATATAAGCATTCCTCCGCCCCCTCCCCCCCTCCCACCCCCCAAACATTTCTACACATTCCTGGGATGTTAAAGGTTTGCAACCTGACTACTATAAACATAGTTAAAAATCCTACAACACCAGATTATAGTTCAACAGATTTAATTGGAAGCACTAGCTTTCGGAGCGCTGCTCCTTCATCAGGTACAACCACTTGATTAAGGAGCAGCGCTCCGAAGCCTAGTGCTTCTAATTAAACCCGTTGGACTATCACCTAGTGTTGTGGGATTTTTAACTTTGTGCACCCCAGTCCAACACCGGTATCTCCAAATCACTGTAAACATAGACAGATCTTTCATTGTCTTCAAGTGTAATCACCTTATGCATTCTTTCCAGTGAAACAACACAGGTCTCTCTTCAACATTTAACAACCACATCACCAAGGCCTGTTGTCGGATATACTTTAGAACAGGTTACAACTTAACCCAAATAAATACACAGTCCAAAAACATAACAATCATATTTCTTACAATTTCCATAGTGGGGAAAGAAGCCATTTAGCCCACACCAACCCTCTGAAGGGCATCCCACCCAGATGCCCTCAAAATAACTCCACATTTCCCATTATCAATCTAGCTAGCCTGCACATCCCTGAACACTATGTGCACTTTAGCATGTCCAATCCACCTAACCTACACATCTCTGGACTTTGGGAGGAAACTGGAGCACCTGGAAGAAACCACACAGACATAGGTTAGAATGTCCAAATCCCACAGGGACAGTTACCTGAGGGTGGAATCAAACCCAGGTCCCTGGAATTGTGAGGCAGCAATGCTAACCACTGAGCCACCATGGTTCAAATCAAGCTAAAATTCAAATGCATTCTCTCTCAATTCATTCATCAATGACGTCCTCACCAAAGACAGTTTCAGGCTGAGATCTATGGTCAGACGTGTTCTAGCAAAAGGTCAATAACCTAAAATGTTAATACTGATTGTTTCTCCACAGACACTACAAAAGTAGTTGACCATTTCCAGCATTTTGTCTTTATTTCAGATTTCAAGCGTTTGAAGTATTTTATTTTTGTACTTTCCAACAATCAAGTTCTTCATTTGATTAAACTAATGAATTTTCCTTAGAATAAGCTTACCTGGTATAATATAAATTAACTGTAGCCCAATAATATACATATAACACTCCAGTAAATAAATTACTACATTTGCCTGTACCTAAGGAATTAATGACTGAGTCACTCCATTATTCTAAACTCTATATTGGAATTTACTTGCTTTCATTTGATTGTGGTGATGGGACCCAATTCGACCAGCAAGAGGAATTGCATATTGTTTTCTCTGGGAGTGCAAGCAGGCATTTAACCAGCTAGTGCCAGGCTTCCTATTCAATTAACTTGTCAGCAGGACAGAACTCTTACGCTCAGATTTGCTAATCAGTCCAGTACCACCAGGGGTTAATGCTGATAACTGGATCGATCCCTGGTGAGAGGGAAGTGGAGCGGGATGGGGTGTGGGGAAAGCGGCCACTAGCAAGGGCATGGCAGTAGGGTCGGAAGGAAGAACAGAGCGATGGTGTTCAGTGGGTTTTCCCCTTTCTGATGCTAGGTTCCTTGGTTCAGCCTTGAATATTTGTGAAAGAAGGAGGCCTGCACTTCCCTAGGCCACTGGCAAAACTCAAAAAGGCAAAGAGGACAGCTTTTTCCAAAACAAAAGACACTTGTACATGTCTTGTGTGAGAATTGAGACACCATTAACTCTGTGATAATTGATTTTAAATGGCTCGTTAATAAGCATATTTGCATAACTGCCTCTAGCATGAGTTTCCTGCATCGAACTCTTGTCTCTAATCTTGTCACCAGGAGTTGGGAATGTAGCCTCCCTTGATTCTCCTGCTCATCCACCATCCTGTTTGCTCTTTTTGTCCTTTTCTCATGTGGCTTTTCCACTTCCCTTCAAAATCTAAACCCAGCCTTGCTTCTGTTTGCAATTCTTCCCTCTAATGAACAGCTCTGTCTGAAAACATATAAATAAAAAAAAACAGGCTAGCACTTGGCAAAAAAATAATCAAAATGGAAGGGAGAGTTCCTGGTCTGAAGTTGTTGAACTCAATATGTGGTCCCAAACGGTTATAAAGTTCCTACCTAGAAGATGAGGCGTTGTTTCTCTTGTTACAGCAAGTCAAGGAAAGAAATGAGCCCGAGATATTAGAGTCATTGGGTTATAGAAATATATAGCATGGAAACAGATCCTTCAGGCCAACTCATCCATGCCGACCAGATATCTTAACCTAATCTCGTCCCATTTGCCAGCATTTGGCCCGTATCCCTCTAAACCCTTCCTATTCATATACCCATCAAGTTTCCTTTTAAATGTTGTAATTGTATCAGCCTCCACTACTTCATTTGGCAGCTCATTCCATGTACATGTCACCCTCTGCATGAAAACATTGCTCCTTAGGTTTCTTTTAAATTTTCCCCTTTTCACCCTATACCTATGCCCTTTAGTTCTGAACTCCCCTCCCCTAGGTGAACTAAAATAGCAGCAATCAGAATGTGAGGGTTATACTTGCAGGCTGAGCAGGGGATTGCACAAAGTGGTGGGCTCATCTGCACTTGATCTCCACAATGTGAAAGAGGCTGCATGGTGAGCTGCGAACAGAGTGTATTAAATTGAAGGGCATAAATGTTCATTACTGTTCACTGGGAGGGAATGCTTGGCCTCTGGGACAGGGAGGAGAGAGGAGTTCAAAGGGCAAGTGTTACATTTCCCGGGAATATGCGCTGGGTGAGGAATGAGCTTTTTGAGTGTGATAGCAGAGTGAGCCACTATCACAGATAGGGGAGGGTGAGAGTTACTTGATAGTGGCATCATGCTGAAAGTGGTAGAGATGGCGGAGGATGATCTTTTGATGGTGAAGGGTTGCGGGTGGAATGTGATGACTAAAGGGTCAGGGGTAAAAACAGAAGTGTGGGAAGTGTGTCAGGAGGTGGTTGGATCCACCACTCAGCAGTTTATTCCCATTATTATTTCATAAACTTCTACCAAATCATTCCAGGACTGTTCAAACAAGCTCAACAACCTGGATCTATTGAATCATACACACCCAGCTTATTAAACCTAGCTGAGCAGCTAAGATGTTTTAAACTGAGAATTAATTTTGTAGCATCCTCCACCCTCTTTTCAATATTACCCACCGTGTAAAGAAACCAAAACTGGAAGTAATGTTTTAATTAAAGTCCTAATCAAGTTCTTATACAAGTGTCTAATGGAATGTTTCATTTTGTTCTAAATTGCCAAGTGATTACAACCTGGAAGTTGTAGCTTCACCACATTGGTCATGAATGAAGTTGGTGATGAAATATAACTCTCAGATCTCTTTTCATTATTAGCTTTGAGTCTGTTCACTTTAGAAAGTGTGTATATTTAATATTTGTGTCTAGATTAGAGTGGTGCTGGAAAAGCACAGCAGGTCAGGCAGCGTCCGAGGAGCAGGAAAATCGACATTTCGGGCATAAGCCCATATTTAATATTAGACCTACCCCAATGGTAACACTACACATTTCTAACTTACATAGAATTTTATAGAATGTACAGCACAGACATGGGTCATTTGGATGAATTAGACTTCTACCAGAGTTTATTCTCAACATGAAATGAATGAAACATCATTCATTTCATGTTGTGGGCGGCACGGTGGCACAGTGGTTAGCACTGCTGCCTCACAGCGCTAGAGACCCGGGTTCAATTCCCGCCTCAGGCGACTGACTGTGTGGAGTTTGCACATTCTCCCCGTGTCTGCGTGGGTTTCCTCCGGGTGCTCCGGTTTCCTCCCACATTCCAAAGATGTGCAGGTCAGGTGAATTGGCCATGCTAAATTGCCCGTAGTGTTAGGTAAGGGGTAAATATAGGGGTATGGGTGGGTTGCGCTTCGGCGGGGCAGTGTGGACTTGTTGGGCCGAAGGGCCTGTTTCCACATTGTAAGTAATCTAATCTAATCTAATCTAATCATTTACCAAACACAGGTGAATTCCAACACTTCATTGAGTTATAGAGGCGAAAGTGAGGACTGAAGATGCTGGAGATTAGAGTCGAGAGTGTGGTGCTGGAAAAACACAGCAGGTCAGGCAGCATCCGAGGAGCAGGAAAATCGACGTTCCGGCAAAGCCCTCATGAAGGGCTTATGCTCAAAATGTCGATTCTCCTGCTCCTCGAATGCTGCCTGACCTGCTGTGCTTTTCCAGCATCACACTCTTGACCCCATAGAGTTATAGAGTCATACAGCATGGAAACAAATCCTTTGGTCCAACCGAAGTCTATGTTGACTATAATCTCAAACTAAACTAGTTCCAACTGCCTGCGTTTCATTCATATCCCTCCAAACATTTCTTATTCATGTGCTTAATCATATTGGATTCAAAACATTCATTGTTTCTCCCTCCACAGATACTGCCAGACCAGGTGAGTATTTACAGTCTTGAAAACACTGTTTTTATTGCAGATTTCTGCTGCCTGCAATATTTTGCTTTTATGACAGAAAAGTTTGGATTTATTAATTGATAAGCAAGAGCTATTGTTGAACCATATCATTATTATGATATTGGCAACACACTCAGCATATTTTATCATTAATAAATAATACCACACCAGCAGTTCAGTTGCTGATTCCTGGTAATGCAATTAACTGAAAGTGGAAACATTAGTAAGGAGTATTAGGCTGCACTTTGAGAATGAGCTCAGTATCCCAATTCACTAGTTACATCACAATTTACTCTAATCAATGATAAAGTGTTTTTGATCCTGAATTTGAGAATGGGGCGCTGATTCAATAATACAACTTTGCTTTAATCAGAGATCGCTCCCTTATCCGAGCATAAACCACAAATTGGAATGTTCATTAAAACCATATTATACAATCTGCCTGAGGTTCCTGAAGTGGTTTAAAACCAGCTTGTGCCGGAATTGTTCTGTGCACAAAAGGATTACAAAAAAAATCTGCCCAGTCATATTGCCAAGCATGAGTCATATGGTCCAATGGCATTTATGGTTTATTTTTAAAAATATGCTGATGACCATTATGCAGATCCCTCCATGAAATGCAAAATGAAGAACTATATGAAGCATAAATGACAATAAGATACACAATAAAACTGAAACATTCAGACACATGTTCACAATGAAATATGATAGATTCAAAACCAAAGTCTCGATTTACTGGTTGCCAAAAACATCTCAATCAAGCACTGGAACTGGCAAATCTACTCCGGATCAATCAAAATATGTTTTACCAAAATTTTCAGCTTTACAAAAACAAAATTGCTAGGTGCAGGATAAAACCCACAGAGAAGCAAGTGCGAGTAGACTCTTAGCATGAAATCAAAGCAGTGTGAATAGAAATTTAGCATAACATCATTACAAGGTCATTCTATAGACTATTTCAAGGGACAGCTCTTGGATTTTGCTCAGATGTGCTTCTACTGCTACCAGAGCATTCCTGGAAATATAGTGGGAGTAAACCAGCCTGAACACACCCTCCTCTGAGACTATGGAGCAACTATTATAGTTTGCAGCTTCTTTCAGCATTGTGTGCCCAGAAACACTTCTCGTGACAGTTGCACTTCGGTATCAGCGGAGTAATACTTTCAAGATCTGTCTGTTCCTCAGAATTTCCTCATGTTTATTGAAGAGTCCCTTGTCTTGATACTTCTTCCAAAGTGAATTACCTCACATTTACCAGGGTTAAATTCCGTCACTGATCTGTCCATCTGCCAAATCCATCCATATCTTCCCGTAACCTAAAACCTTCTTCTTCACTGCCGCCTTCTAATCTTTGAGTCATTCTTCAACATTTTCTTCTATATAATTTATGAATATTGCAAACAATAGGCACCCAGCACTGATCCCTGTGATATGTCACTTGACGCAAGTCTCCAATAAGAAAAACGGTTTTGTACCATCACCCTCTGTCTCCTGCCACTAAGCCAATTCTGAATCCTACTTGATAAGTTACCCTGGATCCCATGAGCTTTTACCTTCTTTACAAATCTTCCATGTGTGGCCTTGTCAAAGGCATTGCTGTGCAATCTATATAAACTACATTAACTAAACTATCTACACACTTGGTCACCTCCTCATAAAACTAAATTAAATCTATTAGACATAATCTCCCTCTGGCAAAGATATGCTGACAATCTCTGATAAAACCTTGCCTTTGCAAGTGGGGATTAATTCTCTCCTTCAGGATTTTCTTCAATTTTGTTTCCCTACTATTGATAAGAGATTCACTTGTCTACAGTTCTCTGGTCTATCTCTGGCACACATCTTGAAAAATTGAACCACATTAGATGTTCTCCAGTCCTCCAGCACCTCCCCTATGGCCAGAGAGGAATTCAAAATTTGGGTCAGCGGCCTCATAATTTTCTCCCTTGTCTCCTACAGCAGCTAGAGATCCAACTCATCCAGACCCAGTGATTTGTCCATGTAAAGCCCAGTGAAATCTCCTCAGTCCCTACGTCAAACTTCATGTCCTATTCCCAAATTCTGTACCTACATCCTGTTTCTCCAAAGTGAAGTACTTGCTTAACACCAGACCAAAGTCTATGAGCTCAATACATGGATTGCTCCCATTGGTTCCTCATGAGCCCTCCTGTTTCCCAAGTTATCCTCTTTCCCTTCTTACATTCATCGGATATTTTAGGATTCTTCCTAATCTTACCCACCAGTGTTTTTTCATGCCTCTGCTTTGTTCTCTTAATTGCTTTCTTAAGGTGCCTTCTGCACTTCTCACACTTCACTTTGAGCCCCATTGATTTGCTTCCTTTGTACCGAAAAAAACCCTTCTCTTCCCCTTCTTATCCCATCCTGAATATTCTTAGACATCCAGGATTCTAAAGACTTGTCACTTCCTACATTTCACCCAAAAGGAAACATATTTTTGGTCTGTATTCTCACCGATTCCATTTTGATTGCCAATTACAGTTCTCCCATAAGTAGCTGTTTCAAGCCTATTTTGGCCAGACCCTGCCATATTTTAATAAAATCTGCTTTCCACCACTCCAAAACCTATTTTTGCAGATCATCTTTTTCCATAACAAATTTAAAACGTACAGTGTTGTGGTTGCGATCACTAAAATGCTCCACCACTGTCACCTCAAACACCAGTCCGCTTTCTTCACCAGAATTCAGTCCAGTGTTGCATTGTCTCTTGCTGAGCAATCTACAAGCTGATGTAAAAAGCTGTCTAAGTACAGAATGACCGCTACCTTCAATACCGTATTCCTACATTATCCACTGATTCCTTTCAGGCTATTCATAGAATCCCCACATTATGGAAGAGGCAATTTGGTTCATCAAGTCCACACTGACTTTCTGAAGAGCATTCTGGTCCCAGCCCCCTATCCAATCCCTGTAATTCTGCATTTTACCAATCCTAACCCACCTAGCCTGCTCACTACGGACAGTTTACTATGACCAATCCACTTAACCTGCACAACTTCAGACTTTGGGAGGAAACTGGAGCACCCAGAGGAAATGCATGCAGACACAGGAAGAACATACAGACAGCAACCCATTGCTGGATTTGAACCTGGGTCCCTGGTACTGCGAGGCAGCAGTGTTAATCGCTGAGCCACTGTGCCACCCAATATTATTAGTAAAGTAAAGCAACAACAGAGGTACTATTACATCATGTGTATTCTGTTGATCACCTAACAATGAGAAAGATTGCACATTTTCATTGAATACATAGAAAATAAAAACACTAGAATAATGGGGAGCTTTATCCTAATGTATATGTATGGCATCAGTGGGAAAGAATTTCTGAAGAATATTCAGAAGACTTTTCTGCATTAGTATGCTTTGATTGTTCCCAAACAGTGCTGAATATGTTCCTGGGTCTAAGATAAGTCAAGTGGATCAAGTGTCAGGATGGGAATACCTTAGGAGCAATGATTATAACATCACAAGGTTGTTATTGGCAATGGAAAACAACAAGGAAGAATCCAGAGGAAAATGTAATTGGGTGAGGATCAGTTTCAATGCAGCGAGAACTGATCTGGCCCAGGCAACTTGGAATCAAAACTTAGTGGAAAAAATGTAACAAACCAATGGGCCTGCTTTTGAAGAAGTGATGATTCAGATGTAGCTGAGTCGAAAGCTTAAAGTTTAAATTAGGCCAACAAAAGTCAAAGCTCCCTGGATGAGGGACATTAGAAATTTAAAAAGTCACTTGAACTGAAATATTAACTCTGCTTTTTTTTTCCATAGATGCTGCCAGAACTGTCGAGATTTTCCAGCAATATCTACTTGTGCTGCTGATTTCCAACATCTTTGTTTTTTCCTTCAAGTCTGTTATTGCAATGTTTGAATTTAGGATAATTCGAAAAAAAAAAGGAAATGTTAAGCATAATCTAACAGATCATATTTGAGAACATAGTGGGTATTTATTAAGAAAGAACAACCAAGCTGAATTTACATCAATTCTGCTGGTCCTCGGATGCTACCTGACCTGCTGTGTTTTTTCAGCACCACACTCTCAACTCTGATCTCCAGCATCTGCAGTCCTCACTTTCTCCGAATTCGGAAATGCTTGGAACTGCACAGTAATGTTTGATTTCTGTTTTATAGATATGATGAAAATGTGTTTTCGTTTTACCTTGGACAATAGGGTTTCTTCAGAGCTCCTGAATAAGATTGAAAGGTAATTAATGGGATGTTCCACTTCGAATAAAAGAATAATAACAGGAAGATCAGTAGCAGCATCAAATGGGAATGACTCACCTTAGGCATTGTTAAATGGGACATACCAAGCAAAAGTGTTGATGAAATTAAGCAATTAACAGCTTCCTCTTAAGACATGTGAGTCCTTGTCTATGAGCGTTTTTTTAAAAGAGAACTGAATTGGATGATATGTTGATATGTTCACCACTCAGAACATTGGAACCAAATGGGAAGATACGCATGTGCCCCCCCCCCCCCCCCCAACCAACTTTTGATCTTTCAAAAAGAAATCACATCCAAGTCAAGAATCTGTGGCATAAGCATGGGATACTGATGTTAGTGGCAGAGTTACATCTGAGTAACTGACATGAGGGATTGCCTGGTGAAAATGCATGGAAGAATGGCTCTCAGACATATATACTTACTTGACAAAGTAGGTTATTGTGGCCTCAGAGAGCATCATTCAAATGATAAGACACTGACACGTAATCCATGGAGAATTTGAGTTTAAAATAATCAAAGTGGTATGGGTTAAAAAAAACTTAAGCAAAATGAATTTTGGGTTGTGACAATTAGAGACAAAGTGAAGAAATGCTTAAACAACATCCACAAAATTAAGGGAGCGATGGCGAATCTTTTCAATCCATATATAATCCATTACAATATTTGAATGTACTGTAGGAGAAAGTGAGGACTGCAGATGCTGGAGATCAGAGCTGAAAATGTGTTGCTGGAAAAGCACAGCAGGTCAGGAAGCATCCGAGGAGCAGGAGAATCGACGTTTCGGGCATGAGCCCTTCTTCAGGAATGTACTGTAACCAGTTAAAGGTGAGCCTAAGTCCTCAAAGGATGATGGGTGGTATAGTGTCAATGCAGAATGAAGAAGAGAAGAGAGAATTCCAACAATTCAATGTGTTAGGGTGAGAAGGGAAAGATTTAAAAGGGACCAAAAGGGCAATGTTTTCACGCAAAAGGTGCATGTGTATGGAATGAGCTGCCAGAGGAAGTGGTGGAGGTGGCACAGTAGCAACACTTAAATGGCTTCTGGATGGGTATTCGAATTGGAAGGGTTTAGAGGGATATGGGCCAAGTGTTGGCAAATGGGACTAGATTGGGTTAGGATATCTGGTCGACATGGACGAGTTGGATTGAGTTGTCTGTTTCCATGCTGTACATCTCTATGACTCTATAATATAAGAAAAAAGGAAATCAAAGATCAGGGAGACCAAGGGAGGGAGACATTTTTCTCATTTGGAAACCTAACTTCTGCTTTCAACCCATTGAGAAAATTAAATTCCATATATAACAGCACAGCACTGAGAATACATATAATGAGGCACTTCAGGCCATCTTTCAACTTGGCCACTCATTCCTATTTGACTCTAAACTTTAGATCAATCCTAGACAGGACCAGTTCCTCAGAAAGACATCTGGTTCAAATGATCCAGCTGAACCATGACATGGAAGAAGAGCTGGTAAAACTGGTATGTAATACCAGTCAGGCCCCAAGATTGAGAATGTTGGCTTTCTGCTTAGTAGCTACTAAAAATGTGATATTAACGTCCTAGTAGTTTTGTTATGTTATCTGTGATAAATAATCAAGAATTATGGGACCCGACCTTGGATCTTAGAAATAGATTAGTTCAAAGTTAGTTATGATAAGTCAACAGGATATTTCTTTATCAAAGGAGCAACTGTTGAAGACTGGGAGTTCCCTTAAAGCTGTGTTCATTCAGCACTCCATATTTGGTAATTCCTGTGTAGCATAAGACTTTAGCTAAATGTGTCACCTTAGTAAGCAGCTTTCTGCAAATGTAAACAAATCACTATATGAAGACAATGGAGAAGTCATAAGGATCATCAGGGTCTTGCTCTATTTCATTATCAGTGCAGTGTATTGAAAATAAGAAGCATTTGTTCTTAGAAAGAAGTGTACACTAACCTTTAAGTGGTGGTAGGCAAGGGGACTATTGTTTGAATGACTAGGAGTTGTATCGGCTGTCATCAGTCAGATTGTCAAATGCCTGAAAGCATAATTCACTTGTTACAACATTCCACGCATTGTAATGAACAACAAGGGCCACAATTTTTGAGTGAAAAATGCAGACACTTCATAAAGGATTGGGAAATTCAACACCATATCTCATCTCTACCCTCATCCCCAGTCAAATGGATTGGCTGAGGTGGTAATGAAAAATTGCCAAATTTATCATAAATAAATTCAGAAACCCAGCGCAAACATGAACAAAGCTATCATTGAGTGGTGAAAGATATGCACAGAAGATACATAATTTCAGCGTAGTCCAAAAATTAATGTCACGTGACACCCAAACTACTATTTCAATTAAACCAAAATGGTAAAACCTTGGACAGCATGACTGACAAAATGATGGCAAAGTGACTGCTAACTTCCCCCCAGCCCCAACCCCCCCATTTATCTCTCAGCGCCCCCCCCACCCCCCGGCCCACAAACCTCATTCCTGAAGAAGCGCATATGCCCAAAACATTGACTCTCCTGCTCCTCTGATACTGACTGACCTGTTGTGCTTTTCCAGCACCACACTCTCAACTCTGATTTCCAGCTTCTGCAGTCCTCACTTTCTCCAAAGTAACACAAAATTGCATTCCACTTTTGTAAAGCTGGAAAATCATTTCCAGTGGTGAGCAATGGAGAACCAATCAGAATTCAAAATTCTCAAAAACAGTCAGCCCATTTGTTACTCAGTGATCTGTATTAAATCTGAACAGTGTATCATCGCAAACGTAGGTATATCCATGTGACTGGAAAAGCTGTGCCCTCATAGTAGACACCTGATAAGGAAGATATGAACTTGCACAGAATATAGAATGACCATTGATCCAAGAGGTCCACCAATCCCCAGCAGGAGAAAAAAATCAGCAACAAGGTTAACCGGGCAACAGAACATGCCATGAGAATAACACTTCCCAGAGAAGGAACATCACTCTAGGGCCAAGCAGATACTAGATGAACAGTCAATAACAATATGCTTGTGTACCATTAGGAGAACCACATGATTTAAAATATTAGTAGTCAAACCCTATAAGAGACCTAAATGATGTGGGCTCTGCTGAGATTTGTGGCCACATCATGTGAGACGTCCAGTGAGGTCTGTCGAGACTTCAGGAGCAAGTTGCTGCAGCTTTTATTCATTTGCAAGCCCTGCTTGATCGTCAATGGGCTGCCAATTAAGGAGTGTTATAACTATTTTCAAGCATCTTATTAATGCAGCAACCCATCTCATTAATATTCAGCTTCCTATATTGCCAAGCATGCCAAAATGCCAGTCATCTCAACATGGAAACACGAGCGGGTATCTGGCAGCTTGCCACTTCTTCCAAAGTGCCTCCATGTTGGACACCAGATACCAACGTTTCAGGACACGTGTCACAGGCACTGGCTACAGACAGCCCATGTCCATGGACAGTAGTGTCAAATAGGTGCTAACCTCTAAGAACCATCTCCGATCCATTTACAAAATTCTTCTGCACTTCCAAGCAGCACCTTGGACCTACTACCATGCTCATTATGCTGCCACTTAGAACAGACACAAAGCCACGGAGCTTGTCATGGTTGTCAGCAGTTCCCAGCCACATTCAGGTGGCTAACCTTCAGTCGAGGAATCCTGGCACAATAAGCCAATAGCAATCTCTTATACCAATCCAGGAGTTCAGACAGGGCCCAGGCAGCCACCCAAGGTGGTCAGAGTTAGGATGCTCTCCTAAAGAAGTTCATGTTCTCTCAGTCTCACTATTGTCTACAACATGTTGTCTCACTTGTTTTCACCTAGCCCAATACCATGAACCCTCCATGCCTTACTCAGGGCACCTGTCCACCTGCACCAAAAGTAACAGCTGTGTCATACACTTTTATACCTGCTTCTCTCTCTCTCATTCCAGAAGGAAAAAAGCCCACAATAAGGCCAGAAAAGTCAAGAGAGGTGGTAGGCTGCCTGACATTCAGCTCCTCATCCCTTATGAGGAGAGGGTCCTGACTCTGACTGCCCTGAGGAGTGTTTTGTCTGATATTGGAGGCTGCCTTTTACTGATTGCGCTGGGAGCTCCTCTGCAATGGCTCTTTTTTGATTTGATTGTGCCTGGATGACAGTAATAACAAGATCCCTAGCTTGGTGCCTGTGCCAATAAGAGCCTCGGAATATGAGCCTTGTATCTCTGGCTGAGTGCAATAATTCAAAGCGATGCACTGCAAGGCAGGGATGCTATGAGCGTTCAGGTAAACTTGGAGTGAGTGAGTGTTATGTGAGCACATGAAGAACCCAGAGATGCAGCCTGGTCCAATTTGGAAGCTGCCTAGGTGTTCCAGAGCTCTGAATGCTTTTGCTGCAATATTACAGTGATAGTTACTGGGGCAAACCAAGATGCAGCACTGGACTGCAGCAGTACATTATAAATGTACTGAAGATGTACCATGAGGGTTATTAGACACTATCACATGTCAGATGCCAATATGTTTGATTACGGGGGGGGGGGGGGCCTTGTGGTCAAATCCCATGGATATTGGTGCCTGGTTTCCAACATGGAGGTCATTCAGAGTAAGCAGTGTGCTGAATTCACCAGGTTCCTTGTTGAGTTTTCCCAACATCAAACATGTTTGATGAGTTTGGTAAGACAGGAGATTGAATGCTGCTGAGGTGTGTTGGGTTGCTAACAAGACATTTAACAAATAATAATCACTATCAGTTGTTAACTCACTGCTGCCACATGACTATCACATCACACTGATTGTGAAAAACAGAAAATAAAACAGGGAGAATTGCTCCCTCGACACCCAGTGCTGCCATACATCTTGCCACAGCCCAGGTTGATTAGACCCTTATAAGATTCCAATCATAGAATTGTTCGTGAATTATTATTTTCATTGTGTTATTTGGAAATTTTGTAACATGCAACTGCAAATTAGAACATAGAACATAGAACTGTACAGCACAGGAATAGGCTCTTAGGTCCATGATGTTGTACTGAACATAACGCCTGCTGTCAGTCCATATCCCTCCATTCTTTGCATATTTATAAAAGCCCCCTAACTGCCCCTATCACATCTGCCTCCACCACCACCCTTAGCAGCACATTTCAGACTCCTACCGCTTTATGTGTAAAACACTTGCCCTCACATCCCTTTTGAACTTCCCCCCTCTCACCTTAAATGTATGCCTGCTAGTAGTAGATATGAAGTATATGCAGTTTTGTATGTTTTGTGAAAATAGGGACATTTGTAGAAATGCAATTGCACTTAGTATATTGGTTGGCTGGTCCTAGTCATGTAATCTCTACATCCCCTCTGAGCTCTTTTGTGTACGGGTCAATGGCAGATATTAAACACATACCACTTGGTTTTGAAAAATAAATTTAAAATGCAAATCACTGGTTTCTGCCTTTGGCATTTCACTTCGACGGAAACATTTCAGTGCGGGCAAAGAAATTCTGCAGGGAGAATCTGCTGGATAACTAATAGAAAGCCCTAAAAAAATGGGATTAAGAGAGGGGCGGGAGTGAGAAGGTTAAATGCAAGAAAAATAAACTGAAATATGAGTTGGAGAAAGATAAATGCAGACATATCCCAAGAGTAAATGCATAATTCCTGCATTCCTAAAGTACAGTCATATTCAAAGGCAGCATTGGACAGATTATTTGTACTATGTATTGTAGACCCATTTCTTGTTTGGATGTAGGTTTGCTCGTTGAGCTGGAAGGTTCATTTCCAGATGTTTCATCACCCTACTAGATAACATCTTCAGTGGGCCTCAGGCGAAGCAGTGTACATGATTTCTGCTTTCTATTTATATGTTTGGGTTTCTTTGGGTTGGTGATGTCATTTACTGTAGTGATGTTGTTTCCTGTGGTGATGTCATTTCCTGTTCTTTTTCTCAGGGAGTGGTAGATGAGGTCTAACTCATTGTGTTTGTTAATAGAATTCCGGTTGGAATGCCATGCTTCTAGGAATTCTTTGTTTATTCTTCTTTTATCTATGACTCTTCACTGAGATGTTAGAATCGTCATTTTTCCCTCTGGAAAGTTAATAATAATTCATCATCTGGTCTGAAGTTTTACCTTTTTGTCACACTAAGTTTTGTATCTGCATGCTTGGAGGGGAGTTTTTCATGACTTTAACATTTTTGCACGTTGCTTCTGTGTTTGTCAACTGCTACACACTAGCTGTATGTCTGAGATCCTAATGGAAGTGCAGATTCACAAAGTTCTCTAATCTTTATTGTTTCAAATATCCAAATCCAAGAATAAGGGATTACTTTCGACAATACACATAATGATTTGTTTATTACCTTACATGAAGGTATTTTGTAAGCAATTTTAATATACAATAGTTGAGGACAGTGCTTGATACTGAGCATGGTTAACTAATCAAACATCTTGTACAAAGCAATAGCATATTCCTATGGCACAGTGGTACTGTGATCACCTGTCGGCCTGGGTTTAAGTCCCATCTGTCTATAACATTTTTGAACAGCTTAATCAAGAGTTAGTTCAGACCTTGACAACTGATTTATGTTCCAAGTGTTGTGCCACTAGATTCCTTACAATTCTCAACCAATGGAAAGAGAATCCACCTTCGTCCACATCCAGGATAGAGATGATGCCATAGATCATTAAATACTCTTGTTTTTGGTCATTTTACAATTTTAAGTTGTACAATTTGTAAAAAATACCTCAATTTAACCATGAAACATACATTAATAGCATTGCATCCATTTGATCTGACATCCTTTTGAGAAAAGATGTACTTGATTATTATAAAAAACTTCAATTGTTCCTGATGATTTTAAAACTTCATTCAATTCCAGGCTGAATTAATTTTATTCTATTGTTGGTCAAAAAAAGCAGGAGAGGAAAAGAAAATAGAAAACCACACAAAAAAACTAGCATTAGACAAGACAAAACTAGGAGACACAACTAAAACCACAATCTTGAGATTAAAGCCAGTAAGTCTTCATGAGGTACAGACAACCACAACTGAAGTTATTTCACAGTAAGATTGCTACCGTATGCTCAAAAGTGACCAAACAAAAGATCTATACAACAGTTAGTTAATAAATTTAACAAGTTTAAGTATAAAACAGCATTTAGTAAGTCTGTCAGGTGGCAGACTTTGCTTTCGAGGTTAAAACTTCTATGAATCATGTGGGCCATCCTATCTTCATGTATCAGATGGTCTCCCTTTAAGACAGAATTTTGTTTAATAAGAAACAAGGGAAAATGTAGCTGCTTTATTCCAAGAACCATAAACAATCCCAAAGTTATGCTGAACTAATGCTTACCATTATTCAAAATATGAAAAGAGTCAAAATAAGTCTGTGTCGACTGTTTTGAAGTCTTTATATTGCAGCCTATTGACCAGTACCATCACTATTGTAAGTTATACATTTGTAAACAAATTGGATGAGTGAAAGTTTATTTGAATAAAATGTTTGTAACATTTGCTGTATCTCACTTCTTGAATCAATATGAGATTGTTGTGACAGTATTTGCACATAACTCAGGGCAATATTTAAGACTGACTATAAAGGGCAAGGATTCAACACAGATCATGTTATGTGAGCAGAACAATGAAATGATTTTTGCAAGGTTTGTGAAGGTTTGTAGCTCAGGTTAAGGTTTAGGGTTTAGATTTGCTCGCTGAGCTGTAGGTTTGATATCCAGACGTTTCATTACCTGGCTAGGTAATATCATCAGTGGCGACCTCCAGGTGAAGCAAAGCTGTTGTCTCCTGCTTTCTGTTTATATCTTTCTCCTGGATGGGGTTCCTGGGGTTTGTGGTGATGTCATTTCCTGTTCGTTTTCTGAGGGGTTGATAGATGATATCTAGATCTATGTGTTTGTTTATGGCGTTGTGGTTGGAGTGCCAGGCCTCTAGGAATTCTCTAGCATGTCTTTGCTTAACCTGTCCCAGGATAGAAGTGTTGTCCCAGTCGAAATGGTGAGACGAGGGAGAGAGGGTCGTGTCTTTTTGTGGCTAGCTGGTGTTCGTGTATCCTGGTGGCTAACTTCCTTCCTGTTTGTCCTATGTAGTGTTTGTGGCAGTCCTTGATTGGAATTTTGTAGACAACGTTGGTTTTGTCCATGGGTTGTACTGGGTCTTTTAAGTTTGTTAGTTTTTGTTTGAGAGTGTTGTTGGGTTTATGTGCTACTAGGATTCCGAGGGGTCTTAGTAGTCTGGCTGTCATTTCTGAGACTTCTTTGATGTATGGTAAGGTGGTTAGGGTTTCTGGTTGTGTTTGGTCTAGTCGAAAGAATGGACAACGGAGAACTACAAACCTGCGTATACAGAAAACCGACAAACACTGACCAAATACTTAACTACACCAGCAACCATTCCAACACACACAAACGAAGCTGTATCAGAACACTATTCCAACGAGCCACCACACACTGCAGCACAAACGAACTTCAGAAAACAGAGGAGAACCACCTATACAACGTATTCGAGAAGAACGGATACTCAAAAAATACAGTGCGCAGATTCCTCAAGAACAAACCACGACAAGCAGACCAAACACAGCCAGAAACCCTAACCACCTTACCATACATCAAAGAAGTTTCAGAAATGACAGCCAGACTACTAAGACCCCTCGGAATCCTAGTAGCACACAAACCCACCAACACTCTCAAACAAAAACTAACAAACTTAAAAGACCCAGTACAACCCATGGACAAAACCAATGTTGTCTACAAAATTCCAATCAAGGACTGCCACAAACACTACATAGGACAAACAGGAAGGAAGTTAGCCACCAGGATACACGAACACCAGCTAGCCACAAAAAAGACACGACCCTCTCTCCCTCGTAGCCCTATACACGGAGAAAAAAACAACCATTTCGAATGGGACAACACATCTATCCTGGGACAGGCTAAGCAAAGACATGCCAGAGAATTCCTAGAGGCCTGGCACTCCAACCACAACGCCATAAACAAACACATAGATCGAGATACCATCTATCAACCCCTCAGAAAACGAACAGGAAATGACATCACCACAAACCCCAGGAACCCCATCCAGGAGAAAGATATAAACAGAAAGCAGGAGTCAACAGCTTTGCTTCACCTGGAGGTCGCCACTGATGATGTTACGTAGCCAGGTAATGAAACGTCTGGATATCAAACCTACAGTTCAGCGAGCAAACCTACACCCTAAATGAGATGACGCATAAAAGCTCAAAGTCTACTTGTGATTGAATCTAATACTTGTCACATCATAAACTGGTACAATCAGGGGCTCAAGATTATGTGCTTGCAATATTGAGAGACTGTTTAATATTAGAGATGTCAACTTACACTATGACATTGAACAGAAGCACTTAACTTCTTGTTCCAGGCTATTCATATGGAATCAGGACATCTTTCTGCTGTCTTGGTTAGCATCCTTGTCTCAACCAACACCATCAAAAACTAATCTGGCTCATTCTTCTCAAAAATGTTTGAGGCTGAGCGCCATCCAATTACATGAAAGTATCTTATAAAGTATTTTATTTACAGCTAGATGTACTCCCACATATTGAGATGACCTATTGGACGACTGGATTCTTAAGAGAGGGGGCATGCCGACTTATTGCTAGGTCATTGTCTTTTATTTCAGCCACCTCCATAAGATCAAAAGGCCATAACGTAGAGGAGCAGAATTAGGTCATTTGGCCCATCCAGTCTGCTCTGCCATTTGGTCATGGCTGATATATTTCTTAACCTCATTCCTCCACCTACTCCCCATAATTCTTGATCCCCTTACTAGCTCTGTCATAAAGACACTCAATAACTTGGCCTCCACAGCCTTCTGCAGCAATGAGTTCCACTGATTAACCACCCTTTGGCTGAAGAAATTTCACCTCATCTCAGTCTTTCACTCTGAGGCTGCACCCTTGGGTCATAGTTTCCTCTGCCAATGGAAATATCTTCTCCATGTCCACTCTAACCATGCCTCTTAGTGTTTTCAGATTCCTCCCCTTGCTTTTCTAAACTCCATTGAGCACATACCCAGAGTCCTCAACCGCTCATATGACAAGCCCTTCATTTCTAGGGCCATTCTTCTAAACCTCCTCTGGACCCCCTCCAACATCGGCACATCATTCCTGTAATTCAGGGCCCAAACTCCATTCACAGTATACCAAATAGGACTGAACAGAGCCTTACACAGCCTCAGCTGTACATCTCTGCTCTTGTATTCTAGCCTTCTTAAAATGAATGTTAACTTGGCATTTGTCTTCTTAATTGCTAACTGAACCTTATGTTAACCTTAAGAGAATCCTGAACTGAGTCCCAGGTCCCTTTGTACTTCGGATTTCCGAAGTCTTTCTCCATTTAGAAAAGAGCCTCTATTCAAAGAACAAAGATCAAAGAACATACAGCACAGCAACAGGCCTTTCAGCTCTCCAAGCCTGCACCGCCACATTCTGGCCTTCCATACTAAAACTGTCTTCACTTACTGGATCCGTATCCCTTTATCCCCTTCCTATTCATGTATTCATTCAGGTGCTTCTTGAATGCTGCTATTGTATCTGCTTCCATTGCCTCTAATTCTTCTTACCAAAGTACATAACCTCACAATTTTCCGTATTGCATTCCAGCCGCCACTTCTTTGCCCACTGTCCTAACCTGCCCAAATTGCAGCCTCCTTCCCTCCTCAAAACTATCTATTCTTCTACATATCTTTGTGTCATCTACAAACTTAGCAACATTGCCCCCAGTTACTTCATCCAGGTTGTTAATGTGTACCATGAATAGTTGTGATCCCAACAATGACCTCTGCAGAACTCCAAAGGTCACCAGATGCCATTCTGAAAAAGACCCCTTTATTTGAAAGCACTCTCTATTTTCTGCCAGTCATCCAATCCTCTAACTGTGACTGCACATTGCCCCTAACATCATGGGATCTTCTCTTACTTTGCAGCCTCCTATGCAGCTCATTGTCAAAGGCCTTCTGGCTTAAGTGGCAATTGGATAGGTACATGGATAGGTGCTTAAGCTAGGACAAATGTTCGGCACAACATCGTGGGCTGAAGGGCCTTTCTGTGCTGTATTGTTCTATGTTCTATGTTCTATGTTCTATAATGTCAAACATGAACTTCTTGTGATTCAGCCCCATGCGCTTTCAAGTATTCCATGATACGATCCTTGATAAAGGACTCTACAATCTTACAAACAACTGAGGTCAGGCTCACCAGCAGAAAGTTTCCTGTTATCTGCTTCCCTTCCTTCTTAAACAGAGGTGGTATATTAACCATTTTCCAGTCCTCTCACACCCTCCTTGACTCCAATGATTCCCGAAAGGTCATCACCAATGCCTCTATAATCTTCTAGGTTATCTCCTACAGAACTCTGGGGTGTGATCCATCTGGCCCAGGTGATCTGGCCCACTGTCAGACCTTGCAGCTTTCCTGGCATTCCTCTTAGTGGTTGGCCATCACACTCATCCCTGCCCCTAACTCTCTTGGTGTTCTGGTATGCCACTGGTGTCTTCCATTGTGAAGAGTGGTGCAAAGTACTTATTCAGTTCCTCCACCATTACTTGTTCCCCATCATTACTTCTTCAGCCCCATTTTCCAGTGGCCCCATGTCCCCAGTGGCTTTGTAATGTTATCTTTTATATATAAATGTACCTTAAAAAAAAACACTTTTACAAGTGTCTTTTATATTGTTAGCTAGCTCATCGTCATATTTCATCTTCTCCCCCTTAGTATTTTTAAAATTATCCTCTCCTGGTTTTTAAATCATCCCAATCCTCTGTCTTCCCACTAATCTTCAAGACATTGTATGTTTACATATCATTTCTTTCAGTCTAAAACATGCCTTGTCATCATGTTTAGTCCTATGTTGAATGCTAATGCGACCTCTGTTTCCATGATCATTTAAATCCACCTCCATTGCATAAAATGCCTTTTTCAAAAATTCTGTCCCCGAGCATGCTGAATATCTTTTACTTGACTTTGTCATCCACAGATTTGGCTAATGATTATCTTGCAAGGTTTACATTCTCTCACTCTTTATGATCTCAACAAATTATTATGAGTGCTGCTAATCTATTATCCAATTCTCAACCATCCATAGTTGTTCTACATTTCCCAAAACATTCAATTCTAAATCTACACCTTCATCCAACCATCATCAGGAAAATCATTAAATAAATAAGTGCATCTGTTCTGAGCATTTCTCCATTTTCCTTTGTAACCTGGCATGAAACCTCTTTCCCAATGCTCTATTTTTCTCACTTCAAACCTCCTTCACTTAGACATTGTGGTCACCTCAATCTGCCTTTGTAGAATTTCCTCCTTAAATCTCTCAACTTCTGAACCTCTCCATCCTTAAATCCCCAGAGAATCTATATGTTTGATCAAATGTTTGGCTCCCTTACCCCAAGCACTCCTCTCTTCCCTTCTTACTTTGTCCCTACTTATTTGTGAAGTAAGTTTTGACTTCCTTTGTAACAAAGATGTTAAATGAGTTTAAGTTAATGTTATTACAGCTGCTCACTTGTGAATGTTGCTACTATTAATTCCTCCCATCAACCAAGCTCTACCAATGTTCACCTATCCCTACCTCACCACCTCGCACCATCCCCTTTCCCACCAGCTCCCCCTACACCCACATCCAGTCCTGAAGAGAGGTTATACCTGAAATGTTGACTTTTCCACCTCCTGATTCTGCCTGGCTTGCTGTGTTCTTCTTTTTGTTTCTAACTATTTGGAAATTGAGAATCTTCAAATTCTGTTTGCTTTTGGAAAAATGTGTAATAGAATTTGCATTTGTTGATTGGATATGAAATATCTACATTAAACTACATGTGATGATGATACTCCTTTAACAAGGTTATGTTGTCCTTGGTTTCTTTCAAAAGGGGTTATAAAAGCCAGAGGTTCCAATTTGTCTGTGTTTAGGCCATTTAGGTTATGGATAACAGATACTGCTGAAGGCAATAATCAAGGAAAAGACTTCTACCGTTTTTTTGAAAAACATTTACACAATGAAAGGGGAGTGGCCAATTCTCCCAGTTCAGGGATTTTTCTAGTTTGGTTTAGTTTTAGCTGGGGACCCTGAGATAGTGCTGGGAAAAACAAGGTTCCGATTTTCAGCCACTGATCCTTGGCTGATCCTCTGTGTAATCTCTCCATCTTTCCTGTAAGCACCTGTGCTTGGATTTATCCTTTTGCCAAGGGGTGGCTTATCAGATGTTGCAGGAAATTGGAACAGCTATTTGCTACGTTGCGGGGGATAACATGTCAGTCAGGTTTTCAAATCGCTGTTATTCTAAATTCTCTTTTCACTTGCTTGTATTTCACTCGGTAGTCTGCAAATAAATGCTGTTTTGTTTAAAACTGAGTGGTTTGACCAGCTGCATCACTCCCGGAATATCCACTTCACGCCTGCTTAAAACATCGAGAAAAGTTAGGCTCTGGGCTTCCTTCTTGAAATGTTTTGAGGGGGTCTGGTCTGGTCCAAAACACACAGAATAGCAGTGGAGACTCCAAATCACTGACGGTTCACACTTTGCCATTTTGATTATATAGGTTGGCGGATAGGTGGGCAGTTTCTGGATGGCTGCAGCTGCCATCTCCATAGCAATGGATGCAATGCTTCCCTGAATCATGGAATTTGGCAGGACCGGGCAATAGAGTGGAAACCAGCTTCGGTGGTCTCTCGGCTTGTAGTCGCAAACTCAAGGAGGACCTGTTGCTGGAGACCTCCGGCCTCAGAGCAGTGCTCAGGTCATCAGCTGTGGCAGTGGCAGTGCCCAGGGTTAATAATCCTGCCCATGGTAGGCCCAGGGGACGTGGACTCGGAGACTTGGCAGATTGTCAGCTGTGGTGGTGCTCGATGGGTTATCGGCTGCGGTGATGGTGGTACCTGGAGGCAGTCTCCTGGCCTGAAACGTGGGGACACCTTGAGGCCAGGGACAACTTGCAGTGACCTTGCAGAAGCCCTGGAGCTGTGTTTGAAGACCTCTTGTGCAGAAGATGCATTCTACTTTTATAATTTCATTTTGTAACTCAAAACAGCACTGGATTGTGGCAACAAAATGCTTTTTACTCTATTTTTCTAGATGTATGTGACAATAAATAATTCATAATAAATAACTAATAAGTCATAATGAATATTTAAACACAATATAGAAGCTAAAATAATTTTTTTTGGAACTTGTTTTTCCTTTTTCACTATTTTCTGGTGAACATGTCATTTATTTTGTGGTGTTTCATATTCATTTCATTGTCGCATGCCTAACTGGTATGGTCCCTATTGATACCGCACACATTTATGACAATTTCCTATGTCGGCCAATTCATGAGAACCATTTTCTTTCACTGTAGAAGTCATTTGCAACAGTTCCCCTCACAATCTATTCAGTGTTTCAGCTATTTTGGGCAAATCCTAAAGATTTTTGCACCTGGTTATGGTGTGATTACCATAATTAATTAAACCTCTCTATTTACCATTTTAAAATCTCAGCTGGTTTCCAGCATATTAAAGAGTTTTCAGTTTATACTATTAACTATCCGCCTGATGTGCGGAGTGCCCTGTGCTTCATTGTCACTGTTTACATCAGTTATGTGGTGGTATTACAGCAATTTACCAACATCATTCATGCTACAAGATTTCATTATCTTTTTTCTATATTGTCTGTAAATGTGCCGTGTCCGTTTCCTCTTTAGGATGTCAATGTAATTTATATGAATAAGGTACATCTGGAAGCTAAACGGACAACTTCTTTATTGAACACTTCACCAAATTACTGTTCAGGACTTAAATAAGATAGAGTGCCAGTGCATGGAATATAAGCAAAAGGAGCAATACTCCATCGAAGTTAACACTTCAAGCATACAGTCCTTCATTAGTTGTACCATTGATTTGTTTAATAAAATAGTGGACGGCAGATAGAATCATAGAGTCATACGGCATGGAAACAGACCCTTTGGTCCAGCCAGTCCATGCTGAACATAATCCCACACTAAACTAGTCCCACCTGCCTGCTCCTGGCCCATATCCATCCAAACATTTCCTATTCATATACTTATCCAAATGTCCTTTAAACATTGCAATTATACCCACATCCACCACTTCCTCAGGAAGTTCATTCCACATATGAACCACCCTCCGTGTAAACAATTTGCCCCTCATGTTTTTTTGAAATGTCTCTCCTCTCACCTCAAAAATATATCCTCTAGTCTTGAAATCCCCCATCTGTGGGAAAAGATAACTCCAATTTACTCTATCTACACCTCTTATTATTTTATAAACTCCTACAATCCTCCTGTCTACCTCCTACGCTCCAATGAAAAAAGTCCCCACCTATCCAACCTTTCTTTATAACTCAAACTTTCCATACCTGGCAACATCCTGATAAATCTCTTCTGAACCCCCTCTGATTTGATTATATCCTTCCTGATACTGGAAAACAGAAATTGCTGGAGATGTTCAGCAGGTATGGCAGCATCTGTTAGATTTTAATATTGCTAGTCCAGTGCCCTTCTTCAGAACTGATGGTAACTAGGAAAAGGCGGTATTTATGCTGAAGACAGAGAGTGGGGAGTGTGTATGGGTGGGATGGTGGAGAGAAAGGAGTGACAGGATAGGCATACATGGAGCCCAGAAAGAGGGAACAACAGTTTTGGAGGTAAGAGGATGGATAATAGAATGTGCAGGAGAAAGAAAAACTGATTACTGGGATTGTAAGGAGGTGAAAATGGGTTGGCTGTGCTGAAAACATACATATGATGACAAGGCCTGGGGTGTGGTGCTGGGTGAGGGACGCAGGAAAAGGTGCTTAGGTCTTAAAGTTACTGAACTATGAAGTCCTGAAAGCTACAGGGTCCCCAAGCCGAAAATGAGGTGCTGTTCTCCCAGCCTGCACTCAGTCTCTGTGGAGAACTGTAGCAAGCCTGAGACAGAGATGTTGGCCAGGGAATACTGTGGTGTGTTGAAGGGCCAGGCAAAAAGAGGCTCGGGGTCATTTTTATGTACAGTACATTGGTGTTCTGCAAAGCAGTAGTCCAGATTGAGTTTTGTCTACCCTTTGACTGTGACTGGCATAGAATGACCACCAGCTCCTTCAGGTGCTGGGTCCTGTTCCAGCAGTTGGCATGATCCCAGTCTGCACCAACACTGTGCCTCACTCATTTGGAGAAAATGGCAGTAAGGACTATAGACTGCGCCTCCTGCAGAACTAAGGAAATGGACAGCTGAAACCTCTTCATGGAGGAGGATGGCCTCTGCTACAGATTGCTACTTCCCTGGGGTTTGTTGCTCCATCTGTCCCTCCTGCGTTTCTCTGCATCTTTGTTGCACCATTGCAACAGCAGCGAAAACCCTTGTTCTGACTGGATCCGTCAATCACTCTTGCATTAAACCTGTGTGAGGAATAGAAGGCACAGAACAGGTCCTTAGTCAATGTAAGCAGTCAACATTCTCATCACTCAGTAATGACATTTAGACATACTCCTGCACAGAGTGGAACAGAGAGCACTCCAACAAGGAGGGCCGTGGAGTGCCTCGACATAGAGTTTTGACTCAGGACTTTATTCTGGGCAGGCATGCTGTGAAGAGACAGATGTAGATTGTAGGTGCTATCTGATACTGGCAATTTTTCCTTCCAGCCCACATTACCCAAGGCAAGTAGCCATTGCATATAAGAGCAGGTTGGCAAATACTTACAACTTCAGCTAAGAGGCATTCAGTTCCATGATCCTGTGCAGCCTATGAAATTGTGCATTATCCTTGGGTTTTGTGTCCCACAGAGGTCAATTTTGAGGTCACCTGTGATTACTTCTGCTTCACAGAGATGACTGTGATCAAACTGTAATGACCAACAAATTGGTGAAGATTGCTTTTGACCAGCCTTTGTATCCCACACAGTTGGATACTGTATATTTCATACGCACAATAATATGATTGCAGATATCTTCAATGTGTCCTGTGAAAGAGCCTGAATGACACATCACTCATAAGTAGAGCCTGAGTGCTCAGACTGACAAAACAAATGACTGCCTCCACTCACCTTGGGTGTGGTCACAGTTATTTTCCATTTCCTGTGTGTATTTACAAGTTGCCCGAATATGGAAGGCAACACAGACCGTACTTGGCACACAAAGTCTCAGGCTCAATCTCGTAATCAAAGGGGCTCCTCAAATCACCACGTTCCTTCCTCCAAAGCATTCCCTTGACAGCCCATCAATACTGATCCTTCACATGTTCCCATACAGCTCCTGAAATTACATGTTCAGCTCTCAACATTAAAATAAGACAGAGGAGCGGAAGTAAGGCCATTCGGCCCATCGAGTCCACTCCGCGCCTTGGCCATATACTTTATTCGTGCCCACCAATGGGCTGCTCAGTGCCCCTGCTGAGGCCATCATGATGGTGTCCATCAATAACCTGCCCTCTCACAGTAACCAATGCACTATCTTCTCTACACTCCTACACAGTTCCTGCCCCCAGTGTATTCCAGCACGTTGCCCTCAATCCCCTGAATTGAGTTCTCCAATTTCCCTACCACAGCAGTCGTGACCACGACTTTCACGGAGCTGACCCCCAGCAGTGATCTTGGCCCATGTCCAGACCATTTTCATTGGACAACCTCAGTTTGATGAATGACCAGACCCCTGACTGACCTATATACATCTTCCAGCTGACTTACCATGAATCGCTTAACCGTTTGTATTGGACCTGTAAGACTGACCATGTCAAGGTGGTGAGCTGGTGACATTGTGACTGGGATAGTAATCCACATGTTAATATTCTTTTATGAGGGGATTTCATAGAAACCTATAAAATTCTAACAAGAATAGACAGAATAAACACAGGATGGATGTTTCCAACGACCAGGGAGTCCAGAACAAGGGATCACAGTCTACGGATGTCGGGTAGAGAGTGGGGAACCTATGGAATTCTCTGCCACAGAAAGCAGTTGAGGCCAAAATAGTGAATGTTTTCAAGGAGGAGTTATATATTGTTCTTAGGCTTAAAGGGATCAAAGGATTTGGGGTGAAACAGGGGACGGAGTTGGATGATCAGCCATGAATTGTAGAGCAGTCTCAAAGGGCCAAGTGGTCTAATCTGTCTCCTATTTTCTATGTTTCTACGACCTTCCTATTGGACTATAGTGATTTGGACCCCCTCAACATGATTGCCCAACTGATCAACTGACTGTGCCCTAGGCCTTGGACTGAGATTGAACAATGTCTTGATTTACTGGACATTGATGGCAGCTCCCCTTCACTCAACTGAGCACTATTCCTCTTCGACTTGGAGTCAAGGCCACGTGCTTGACGTACTTGTCGAGTGTTTGCCATGTAAGTTGCTGGCACGTGTTTCAGGTGTGAGATTGGCATTGTACAGTGTCATTCAGCAATGTGTCCATGCCCTTGAGTAATGACTGCTGACAGCATGTCAAGACTCCCAGCTTTGTGTCTGTGCTAAGAGGTAAGACAAGACAGAAGTACCGTGAGTGCTTTAAGGACTAGGAGAAAGTGAGGACTGCAAATACTGGAGAGTCAGAGTCGAAAAGTGTGGCACCAGAAAAGCCTAGCAGGTCAGGCAGCATCTGAGGAGCAGGAATCAACATTTCGGGCATCAGCCTTTCATCAAGAATATCACCTTCCTGATGAAGAGCCTTTGCCCAAAACATTGACTGTCCTGCTCCTCAGATGCTGCCTGACCTGCTGTGCTTTTCCAATGCCACATTTTTTGACTGTGAGTGCTTTAAGTTGAGGAGTAGGCACAAAATGAGATCGAACAATCAGCCTTCATATGCAGCCTGGATCAAACTATGAATGGATAGCAGACTCTGAGCATAAAGTGCTCTTACAGCAGCATTCAAATGATAGATGTTCCCAAGTCCAAAATGGTAGCTGCGACAATGCTGTCATTTTAAAAGGTTATTTTGTCCTGGATTTTTTTTTTGAAGAGAGGTTGTACGGCAGAGGTACTGAACTGACTATTGAAGACGACTCGTGTAAACAACTTGGGAGGCCTTGGGTGTTTTTATTTTAACAGCCTGAATGGGTGGGGACCAGCTCGCACAGATCCAGATTATTTTGGGTTTTGTTTTTTTCACTAACAGCAGAAGCTCTTGAGTTCTCAATAAAGTTGGAAGCTTCAGTGAACATCTGTTAGCTGCTATTCCCTTTGAATCTTCTCTTGATGTTTTCTCCTCCTGATTTGTAGAACCGCATGTGAGAATCTGTGTTTAAATTTGCCCTTTTTTGCCAAGGGGTGTGTTTATGGGATGTTACTATATTGGAACAGTTAATTAGCAATTGTTAATGTATCTGTTATTCTGTTAGGTTTTCCAATAGTTAAGTTATTCTAAATTCCTCTTGCTTTTGTTGGCATTTTAACTATAGGGTTTAAAGAAATAGTGCTGAAAATGTGTTGCTGGAAAAGCACAGCAGGTCAGGCAGCATCCAAGGAGCAGGAGATCGACGTTTCGGGCATGGGCCCTTCTTCAGGAATGATTCCTGAAGGAGAGCTCATGCCCGAAACATCGATTCTCCTGCTCCTTGGATGCTGCCTGACCTGCTGCGCTTTTCCAGCAACACATTTTCAGCTCTGATCACCAGCATCTGCAGTCCTCACTTTCTCCTTTAAAGAAAGTGTTTGCTTAACATAGAGTAGTTTGCATTGTCTCTGGAACATGCATTTCACATCGACCTTTAAACTAAGAAAAAGTTAGGGTTTAGAATATTTTGAGGCGGTCTGGTCTGATCCATAACATAGTACAGAACCGTATATTAAGTAGTCAGATATGTACCATGAAGGTGCATTGAAGCTGGTACATGTAAAATGCCAAAGCTCTTGGGGGTAGTGGGTGGATGTGCTTTCTACTCATGGACTGTGCCCTGGGACATTGATGTGGATGTACAAGATGGAGGTCCGGAGGACCAGGTAACCAGGTAACAGCTTTGACTTTCACGTTGGGAATTGTTGCCATTGAGCTTCTACCTAGTGGACTGGAGAATGAGAAACTGCACATCAATGTGGTGAGGTACGGTAGTAATGAAAGGTTAATGTGCACAAGTGGATGCAAATAGGTGACTTGCTGCTCATTCATGAGAACTGGTCTTGCTGCACAAAACTTGCTTGGAAAGTGGGACTTTATGCTGTCAATGTACAGAAGATCCTTGTTAACCATGCCATGCAGTTTTCCCAGATTTCTTACCAATCCTTCATTGGCTCGGAAGATTTTGCCCTTGGATTTCATGCTCACCTGTATTTCAAGACTTTTTTGACATAGCGTTTGCTTTATGTAATAGAGTTTAATTGGGAGATATGTTTTCTCTCAAATTATTTTCTGTTGCACACACTTGTGGTCTGTACTTTTGTACTTTATCCTTTGAGATCAACATACTATTTAAGAAAATCATTCAAGTCAGAACAGAATTATACGTATGAATGCATTAAACAGAAAGGGATGATGTGAATGCCGAAAGGTACTGCATTAATCTACTGAACATTAACATTTCTAAATGAGAGGGAAAAGAAGTGCTTCTCCAGGAAGCAAGATTTGATCATTAAAATCCAATCTAAAGTGTTTGCTGGAACCAGTTCCATGATGTAACCATAACAACCTTGTTCTTGTGTGGTTGTTATGGAGCCAGACAAAACTATTTTTCTTTGTAGTGCAAAGGACACATTGAAATGGTGATTTGAGATTTAACTTGCAGAAGTGAAATCAGTGATTACTTTTAAAGATGTACATGTTAATATAGCAGACTATGAGTTTATTTACATTTTAAAAGGTTAGCTTTTTTTTCCTTGAGCATTACATCAACTGATTTTATTCCATTTATTTATTTCTTTAAGATTTAGACCATTTACTGAGGTCCAAAGATAGATATTGTTGGCATTTCATTAACTCTACTGATTGTCATCTGGTAAAATGCAACTTCTCATCCTAAAGTGAGGTGAGCTGTGTTAAGATTGAGCATATCCTGTGAGATTTTCAATCAACCCTGATTACAAGGGTTAACTATTCCTTTACTATCCAAGTTTGATAGCTGATGTAGCTAAGATAGAAAATGAGGACTGCAGATGCTGGAGAGTCAGAGTCAAAAAGTGAGATGCTGGAAAAGGACAGCAGGTTAGGCAGCATCTGAGGAGCAGAAGAGTCAATGTTTCAGGCATAAGCCCTTCATCAGGAATGGCTTATGCCCAAAACGTTGACTCTCCTGTTCCTCGGATGCTACCTGACCTGCTATGCTTTTCCAGTGCCACACTTTTCGACTCGACAGCTGATGTAGCTATCCTAATTCACTGAATTTCCTCCAATATCATTACAATGACCAAAATGTATGTCCTGGTAACTAAACCAGATCCAAATAATCATCGAGCAGGAAAAAACTGATAGTGACATGCTTCACCAGGAAGGAAAGAAGCTGTATGGTTCTAAATTGCTGTTCTAAAATCTACACCCACTCATCCTTTGTTTTTTGACTTTACTTTCAAGTAATATATCTGGATTAATCTTACCTATTTACTCAACCTACTATTCCTGTTCAAAATGTTCCCATTATTAGCTTCTGCTTGGACTGTAAATGTTAATGTTTTATAGGTAATACGAGGATGCTTTTCTTTACTTTTTAATGTAAGTATCCATTTTCTAAGCACAAACTTCCAAAGGTAGTATAACTGTATTCTTTCAGTTTATTTAAGTGAATTCCATTAGTTTTTTTCAAATCAGTTATCACTGAGAATTACATCGACAAAATTTGTACTGGTCAATGAGAAGAATACATTCAAAAGTCAAATCAACTTCCATTTCAATGTCTTTGAAGACCATGTTATTCTGAGGTTGTAGGTTTCTCTCTATGTTTTGACAGACTTCGATGGAATGAATGGCAAAGAAAATAAATATGATGGAAAAGATCTTTTGGAAGATCAGGACCACTTACGTTGGTTCAAATCGCTTACTGATTGACATCTGGTAAAATGTAACTTCTTGTCCTAAACTATGGAGAGCCATGTTAAGATTGAGCACATCCTGTGAGATTTTCCATCAACCCTGATAATAAGATTCATAGATTCATGGGGATATACGGCATAGAAACAGACCCTTCGGTCCAATCCGAACATGCCGACCAGATATCCCAACCCAATCTAGTCCCACCTGCCAGCACCCGGCCCATATCCCTCCAAACACTTCCTATTCATATACCCATCCAAATGCCTCTTAAATGTTGCAATTGTACCAGCCTCCACCACTTCCTCTGGCAGCTCATTCCATACACATACTACCCTCTGTGTGAAAACATTGCCCAGTAGGTCTCTTTTATATCTTTCCCCTCTCACCCTAAACCTATGCCTCTAGTTATGGATTCCCTCCCCATCCCAAGGGAAAAGACTTTGCCTATTTACCCTATTCATGCCCCTCATAATTTTGTAAACCGCTATAAGGTCACCCCTCAGCCTCCGACGCTCCAGGGGAAATAGCCCCAGCCTGTTCAGCCTCTCCCTATAGCTCAAATCCTCCAACCCTGGCAACATCCTTGTAAATCTTTTCTGAACCCTTTCAAGTTTCACGGCATCTGTCCGAAAGGAAGGAGACCAGAATTGCACACAATATTCCAACAGTGGCTTAACTAATGTCCTGTACAGCTGCAACATGACCTCTCAACTCCTGTACTCAATACTCTGACTAATAAAAGAAAGCATACCAAATGCCTTCTTCACTATCCTATCTACCTGTGACTCCACTTTCAAGGAGCTATGAACCTGAACTCCAAGGTCTCTTTGTTCAGCAGCATCCCCCAGGACCTTACCATTAAGTGTATAAGTCCTGCTAAGATCTGCTTTCCCAAAATGCAGCACCTCTCATTTATCTGAATTAAACTCCATCTGTCACTTCTCAGTCCATTGGCCCATCTGATCCAGATCCTGTTGTAATCTGAGGTAACCCGCTTCGCTGTCCACTACACCTCCAATTTTGGTGTCATCTGCAAACTTACTAACTGTACCTCTTATGCTCTCATCTAAATCATTTATGTAAATGTCAAGAAGTAGAGGACCCAGAATTGATCCTTGTGGCAGTCCACTGGTCCAGTCTGAAAAACAACCTCTACCACCACCTTCTGTCTTCTACCTTTAAACCAGTTCTGTATCCAAATGGCTAGTTCTCCCTGTATTCCGTGAGATCTAACCTTGCTAATCAGTCTCCCATGGGGAACCTTGTCAAACGCCTTACTGAAGTCCATATAGATCATATCTACTGCTCTGCCCTCATCAACCCTCTTTGTTACTTCCTCAAAAAGCTCAGTCAAGTTTGTGAGACATGATTTCCCACGCACAAAGCCATGTTGACTATTCCTAATCAGTACTTACCTTTCCAAATACATGTACATCCTGTCCCTCAGAATTCCCTCCAACAACTTGCTAACCACTGAGGTCAGGCTCACCGGTCTATAGTTCCCTGGCTTGTCTTTACCGCCCTTCTTAAACAGTGGCACCACATTTGCCAACCTCCAGTCTTCCAGCACCTCACCTGTGACTATCGATGATACAAATATCTCAGCAAGAGGCTCAGCAATCACTTCTCTAGATTCCCACAGAGTTCTAGGGTACACCTGATCAGGTCCTGGGGATTTATCCACCTTTAACCATTTCAAGACATCCAGCACTTCCTCCTCTGTAATCTAGACATTTTGCAAGATGTCACCATCTATTTCGCTACAGTCTATTTAAAAGTAGCAATGATCACTTAGGGTTAACTATTCCTCTACAATCCAAGTTTTACAGCTGATGGAGCTATCCTAATTCACTGATTATCAAATAATCTAAACTTACAGAGTTCTTTCAATCCCATTGTGCAGTTTTATTCTAAGAAATATAACTTTAAGTAAATATATTCTGTTTGTTTCCTCTTATTTATGAATATATAATGGCATGATGTGCATAGATATGAAAGAACGTCAAAACAAAATGTAAGATTTATAGCTTAGACTTAAAACAGCAGGGGTAAAGACTAAACAAGTGCATTCTCAAGTGAAACAAAAAGAACAATGCAGAATTAATATGCTAAATCCTTGAGGGGAAAAAGTGAAGGGATTCATACATATCAATATAATATAAATATCGGAACATGGAAACATGCAGAGCTGAAAAGATGATGTGGAGGAAAACATAATATAACAGCTATCGGAGCACATTAACAACAAAAACAATAAAGGAAAGGATAGACCTTAACAAATGCTAACAGAGGGAGAACTGAGCATGACCAGAAAAACAGTTGATCACAGGAAAATAATGAATACAGTAAATGACAATACCAAGTCTTTAACATGGAACAACGTAGTATCCTTAACTAATGATATTCCATGTAAAATTAATGACTCTACGGCTGTCTAAAAGAGTTTTGGGAAAATAACTCCTCATTTGTCCTGAATACTAAGGGAAGGGATTAGATTTGTGAGGCATTAAGGTTTGTCTAAAAAGGGGCTGATGGGAGGGACTGGGGTGTTTCTAAAAGTTTGTCTGATATAACATCCGTTTTCAGAAAGGGGGACAAGGGAGGCACAGGAACTTCAAACTAATATCAGTACTGTAAAGTAGCAGAATCTCAAATGTAAACATGAACATGACTTCTATGAAAATAGCAAAAGGTGAAGTCACCATAGTGCCAGAGGACCATAGGGCTGCTATCCCATTAGAGGGAGACGATTGGCAGCATTGCAAACAGCCATCCAACCAACTGAGCTAACCGGCCCTTATGAAAATAGTTATGTAAAGAACCACTGCTGTAAAAGTTCTGTAATGAAATTTCTTCCACTTTTTGAGGGAGGGACATTCTAACTGAATTGTGAAAAACCGTATGGCCTGATTTAATTTGAAATCCAAGAAGGACTTGATTCTGACAAAGATACTTATGAATATTGCTACTCATGAGTTGGTCATGCCTAGAATAGGAAATTTCCTGAACTTTAGGGAGCATGGATGCTTGCTAGTTGTTCAGGTTAATTTTGACTGTTTTTGTCTGATTGCTGACTGGTCAGAAACATTCGATTTTGAAGTATGTCTATGGCCAGGCATCCAAAACATTCACCTGTTTCAGATGATAGTCCATTTCAATATTAAAATCAGGGTTTAGTTCTGGGATCCACATTATAAGAAGGATGTGAATTCATTGGCGATGTGGTGGCTCAGTGGTTAGCACTATGACCTCATGGCACCAGAGATCCAGGTTTGATCCTAACCTTGGACAACTGTCTATCCTGTGTCTGCAAGCATTTCTACTGGATGCTCCAGTTTCCTTCCACAATCTAAAGGTGTGCAGGCAGATTGGCCATGCTAAATTGCCCATAGTGTGCCGACTAGCAGGATTAGCCGTGCCAAATGTGGGGTTATGGGTTTGGGTGAGATGCTCTTTTGGAGGGTTTGTGTAGACTTGATCGGTTGAATGGTCTCTTTCCACACTGTGTGGATTCACTGGAGAGAGTAGTTTTGGGGTGCAAAATTTTGAAGACATTGGAACTATTCCCCTCAGAGAGTAAATCTGATAGCGGTGTTTAAAATGATGAGCAGCAAGATGCATTAGATCAGGAGAAATTGTTCCTGTTTTCAAAGGATCAACAACCAGAGTGCACAAAATTAAAGCGACTTGCCAAGGAAGCAAATGCATAGTGAGAAGAAACTTTTTCACACCCAGGGAGTAGTTAGGGAATGGAATGCGCTGCAGGAAGTGTGGTCGAGGCAAGTTCAATTGGCTCACTCAAAAGGGTGTAAGATCATTATTTGGATAGAAGTAATGTGCAGGGATATGGAGAAAAGGCAGGAAGGTTGGTACCAGATAAAGATGCCCATTTGAAGAGCCAGAACAGAGACAATGAACTGAATTATGTCCTTCTGGGCCATAACACTTCTGTGGTTCTGATCCTTTAACATCAATAGAAGCAAAAATTGCTCCAAAATAGAACTGATTAGAGTTTGAGCAGCAGCAATTAGTTCCACGAGGGATAGAAGTGTAGAAACTAGGAACGGAAGTAAGCCATTTGGTCCTTCAAACCTGCTCCAAAATTCAATATGATTGTGGTGATGCTCTATCTCAAAGCCATATTCTAGCTCTCTCTCCACACACATCAATACCTTTAATATCTAAAAATGTGTAGGTCTCTTTCTTGAATATACTGTGACCTGGCCACCGCAGCCTTCTGTGTTAGTGATTAAGCAGCTGACGACCCTCTGAGTGCAGAAATATTTCCTGATCTCAATTCTAAAATCTGTTCTATATCCTGAGATTGGGATTTCTGGTTCTCAACTCCCTAACCAGGGGAAACATCCTTGTCGAATTTAGTCTGTCTAATCCTGTTAGAATTTTATACATTTCAATCAGATTCCCTGTCATTATTCTAAACTCTAGGAAATACAGGTCCAGTTGAACCAATCTCTCCTCATATAACTGTCCTGCCATCCCCAATATTATCCTGTTGGACATTCACTCCCTCAATGGCAAGTATATCTTTTCTTAGGCAGAAAGACCAAAACAGCATGCAATACTCCAGACATGGTCTCACTATAACTGCAGTAAGGAATCGCTACTTCTGAAGTGAAACCACATGCAATGAAGGAAACTTACCATTTACCTTCCTAATTGCTTGCTGCACCTTCCTGTTTTCTTTTGTTGATCATTGTACAAGGAGACCCAAACCCCTTTGTACATTAACATTTCCCAAAATATCACTATCTTAACAATGCTCTGCCTCTCTATTTTTATCACAGAAGTGTATAACTTCCCACTTATTCAGGTAACACTGCATGTGCCATGTGTTTGTCCACAGACTCAACTTATTTAGATCACCCTGAAGCCTCCTTGATTCTCCTCACAATTCACAATCCTGCCTAGTTTTTTTGTCATCAGTAAATTAGTAAATATGACATTTGGTTCCTCCACATCCAACTTACTTGTGTATATTGTGAATAGCTGGGGCCCAAAGCTCTGATCCATGTGGTACCCAATTCATGCCAGTATTTTACCTCCCCAATCATTACTGTGTGCTTTAACATTGTCCACTAGCCTCCTACATGGAAAGCATCGAAAGCCTTCCTGAAATCCAGATACACTTGCTCCACGGGGCTCTCCCTTATACATTCCACTAGATTTATTAAAAGGTTGTAAATGGAAGTGCTGGAATATTGTTGTGGTTTCACAGCAGTGTTTTGGAGTATAACAGAAATGTAAAATGCTAACCCTATCTGCGAATCTCTGCGCACTCTTTCTCCATCTCCATCACCACCCACCTTCCTCCACCACCATCAACACTCATCTCCACTATTTACCTTGCAGGCAGCTGCTGGTCTAACTTCAATGCGGTTACATCACAATTTGATTGCTATTTCATATCCTGAAGCTTGCCTGCTGATTTAAATGAAATCAGAGCCTTCAAATTGTGACAACTACAATCGGCAGGCAGACAATGCTCTCCATCCAGAGGGTCAAATGAACCTTGTTATGTCTTACCGGGGTAAGCCCCTCAAATGGGTAGTGTTCAGATCCTTCCTATTTCTGATTTACATCAGCAAACCAGTTTCAGAAGCTCAATGCAAATGGGTCACCATTGCTAGCAATACCAAGATCAGTTGAAACTGCGTAGGCAGCTCAGACACTCCAAAATGAATTAGATAAAATATTTGGTAAGTGTAAGCTACTGTACATATGACAAAAGAGTGGGTGACATAAGTCGCCTGTGAATGGGCTCAAAATAGCTGAGGATGAAGTTGAAAGAGATCAAAGGGTTTCACCACATTCAATGAGAATCAGTTGGGACTTTCCACTTCTGTTCTTGCCAGCACAATTGTCAATTTATTGAAGTGGATAGGCAGTGAAGCTGCAAGTTGTCAAGCACAGAAACAGAAAATCCTTTCCACGGTGAACAATCAATAAAAAAAAATTGCAGCAAACAAAGCATTAGAACACTGAACTACGCAGTCAAAACTCAAAACAAGCTGGACGAAATCATATTCAAAATGTAAAGTGCTGTGATAAGACTAAACCTGTTTCTTTTTATGGTCGCCATTACGGAGGGAAAAGAGAGAATAGTTGAGCTAGAGCTGATCTTCAAACCCGCCATAAAATGATCCACTCAACATCACCACATTGACCTATTCCACTGTGAATTTATCCTCACTGCTGCTGAAACCCCATGATACACTCGACAATTTTAATTTCTCCTATAGCCTGAGAGATGAACCTCATGTAAGACAAGAAACAGCTTTGAAGAACTACAAATCCCTGAGACTGCAGTTCCAATGAGGAAAGCCTTAGGATCAAAGTCAGGAGGCTTATTACATAAAGGGAACAATTTGGCTTTTCAAAACTGGTGTAAAACTCAAGATATAAGTTGGGCCACATGCTATGACTCTCACTCTGATTTCCCTCCTGAAACGCTAAGATTTGACTCCTGAGTACAAGAGTTGGCAGGTCACGTTGTGGCTGTACAGGACATTGGTTAGACCAATTTTGGAATACTGTGTGCAATTCTGGTCTCTCTGCTTTCGGAAGGATGATGTGAAACTTGAAAGAGTTAAGAAAAGATTTACAAGGATGTTGCCAGGGTTAGAGGGTTGAGCTATAGAGAGGCTGAGTAAGCTGGGGTTATTTTCTCTGGAATGTCAAAGGCTGAAAGGTGAACTTATAGAGGCTTATAAAACCACGAGGAACATGGATAAGGTAAATAGACAAAGTCTTTCCCTAAGGGTGGGGGATTCCAAAACGAGAGGGCATAGGTTTAAGGGGAGAGGGGCAAGATTTAAAAGGGACCTGAGGGGAAACTTTTTCACACAGAAGGTGGTGCGAGTATGGAAGGAATTGCCAGAGGAAGCATTGGAAGCTGGTATAATTATAACATGTAAAAGGCATCTGGATGGCTATGTGAATTGGGTTTACAGGGATATGGGCCAAGTGCTGGCCAATGGATTTAGATTAATTTAGGGTATCTAGTCAGCCATGGACGGGTTGGGCCAAAGGGTTTGTTTTTTGTGCTGTACATCTGAATGATCTATGACTGACCAAAACATGGCTCCAGATTTTACATTCCCTGAACACCATCAGTGTGTTTGCACGTAGTGGGGGACGGCCTGTAAAATGCCTTGGCACTGTGCCTGCAGGCTATCTACTCACTTCTGCCCCACCATAATTTGATCATCGACAGGAGAGGTACCAGATGGCTTTCCTGCCAATGGTTCCATTGAGGCTATTAATTGGCTAAATCATGACAATCAAGGGTCTCATCATTCTACCACTGTGATTTAACAAATCATCTTCAATTCTTCACTGTTTCATGGAAAAAGGCAATTCCTTAGCCAAGCCAATATTAGTTGCCCCTTCTTAATTTTTTTAGAGAAATTGATGGTGAACCATCTTTGTAAACTGCTGCAGTCCATCTGATACAGGTACACCATGCCACTAGTTAGAAGGAAATTGCAGGATTTATATTGTATCACAGAGAAGGGAATGGTCAATTAGTTCAAAGTCAGGATGGTGTGTGGTTTGGAGGGCAGCTTGCCTGATGTTGGAACTCTCATATGTCTGCTGAAATAATAGAGCTCATGGGTTTGGAACGTATTTTCAAAGGAACATGGGTAAGTTCATGCAATGCATTTTGCATATGGTACATGTTTCTGCTGTATGCATCAGTGGTAGAGAGATTGAATGTTTAAGTCAATGGACAGGGTGCAAACAAATAGACTGCTTGTCCTAGATGTCTTAAATCTTCCAGTGTTGTTTTACAGTCAAATTGAGAGTAGTCCATTATAATCCTGAGGTTTGCCTTAATTTTAGACGGTGTTCAGGTTTTAGCAATCAGGAGGTGAGTGCCTGCCACAGAATTCCCAGCCTTTGATCTGTTCTCGGAGCTATTGTATTTATATTATAGATCCAATCAGTTTCTGAACAATGACAATGGTGTTAATTGTGGGGAATATAGGGATGATAATGTTATTGAATGTTAAGGAGAGATATTGAGATCCTTTCTTCTTGGAGGTGATTATTAATTGACACTTGTGCGTGGTACAAATGTTACAGGCTACTTGTCATTCCAACCTCAAATATTGTCCAGGCCTTGCTGCTTATGGGATACAGACTGTTTGAGATGTCATGAATGGTGCTGAACATTGTGCAGTCATCAGCAAACAGCCCCATTCTCAACATTATAATGGAGGGAAGGTCATTGAGGAAGCAGCTGAAAACAGTTGAGCCTGGAATCTAATCTAAAATCTCATCAAATTCAACCTAATATTAAATATATAGATACACATTTTAGGAGGTTTACAATGCAGTGGCTCATGGCTTCACCCATTTATCTTTAAGAATGCACCTCTCAAAACTGGGATGAACTTAATTGTCAGGAATTCACACACGAGTTATCAGTTACAAGGTTCCATGCCAAGAGGGCGCATGCAGAAATCCAACCTTCTGACATAAGAGTATCATATAATTTGCTTCAATCAGTCTAGCAGCTTCTTTCCATTTAACGCTGCGTCATTCCCTATCAACAACATGCATTTTAGTGACTCTGTGTCTTAAACAAAACAATAACTTTCCCAATTGAATGTAAAACAATGAAAAAATATGTACTGAGAACTCATCGCTCATTTTATTAATGGCATGGCTCCCAGCAAGCTTCTCTTCTTCTTGCCATTCATATTGCGTTTCCTTCACTTTGCTGTGCTCTGCTGGCATGGCAACATCAGCTGTCTCATGCACTGTGAGCAATGCTTTCATTATTTATGATTTGTAATTCTGGGGAGCTCCTCGTAGATTTTGCTCTCATTCTCTTCTGTCTCTGCTGTGTCAGATTCATTCACATATTTGTTGAATAAGCATACATGTAATATTTACTGGAAGTACAGAGAATTCCACTGGGAATTCAAATCATTAAGTTTTCAGCTTGAATTGAGAGACAGAACATTAATAATCAATACTGCTTGAATGAACCAGGTCATTCTTACTTTAAAATGTACCATTAATTGTATAGTTACCAAAATGTATTTGTGCCTTCTATATCTCCATTTTCTCTTCATTATATCCACATGTACGTGTATGGAAACATAGACATGATCTAAAAAATTCTCAAATGTTCAATCAATGATCAAAGTAAAATGATTACATTTGCCATTGTATTGCCTTCAAATCTATGGTTTGAACAATTATATGTAAATGACTGTAATATTTCAAATGTAGTCCATTCTGAGGGGAAGAAATGAACATGAAGGTTTTACCTCAGGAAGAGCATTTTCACATTAATTAATTTAAATACAGGATCTAGTTTGGTAATGTTGCAAAATCTAAAAATGTGGGTGTGTTAGGTTGAGGATTTCTGGAAGGATTTGAACTTATGTTCCTTCTATCAGACTTCCACGATTAAATTTCACATAAGGGTGGTTTGTGCACAACAGATATTAGCATCTGGAAATTATTTCCATGAAAGGCAATGATCACCTGGTTAGCTGAAGTTTCTGAGATACAAACATAAGAATAGGCCCTTCAGCCCCTTGAGTCTGCTTTGCCATTCGATGAGGTCATGGCAGATCTGATTACGCCACTGTTCCACCTGCTTCCAATCCCATTTCACCCTCTTGCTTATCCATCTGCTTCAAGGAACAGAATCTGTGGAACTCGTTGCCGCAGAAGGCTGAGGAGGTCAAGTCATTATGTGTCTTTAAGACAGAATAGATAGGTTCTTGATTAGTAGGGGGATCAAAGTTTATGGGAAGAAGAGTGGGAGAATGGGGTTGAGAAATATAACAGTATTGGTCAAAGGAGGTGGAGACTCAATGGCAGAATGGCTGAATTCTGCTCTTAGATCTTATGGTCCTATAGACTGATGCAAAAACTTTCTCCTTGACTCTCTTGAATGGACTTTTAAAACTGTGACGCCAAATTGTAGATTTTCCCACAAGAGGAAACATAAGTTTCACAAGTATCCTGTCAAGACTTCCTATCATTCTGTATGATTCAATCAACAGGCCTTTTACTCTTCTAAACTGCAGCAGATACAAACATAGCTTGTCTAACTTTTCCTCATAAAACAATCTATTTCAAGAATTAGTCTGGTAAACGTTCTTAGAACCTACTTCGATTGTATGAATATCTACTTTAAATAAAGGGACCAATCATGTACATAATAGTCCAAGTATGCTCCCATCAGTATCATGCATAAATGAAGAATAACCTCTCTACTTTTTATTCAATATTCCTCTCAATAAACATTCTACTAATTTTCCTGCACCTGCAAATGGACCTTTTACAGTTCATGCGCTATCTCACCCAGATCCTTCTGCATATCACAGCTCGACAATCTCTCACTATTTAAATAATATGCTTTTTTTCCTCTTCTTGCCAAAATGGATGAGATTTTCCCACATTATGCTGCATTTCCCAGATCTTTACTCTTTTAGGTAACCCTTTTAGGTATTCCTTTTGCAGCCTTCTTATGTCATCTCATGAATTATTTTTGCACTTAACTTTGTGTCATCAACAAATTACAGGTAAGCTTAAGAGGCCAATTATTTATATCTGTCCTACTCCTTATGTTCTTATGGACAGAATCTCATAAGGGTTGACTGATATTGGTTAAGGTGAGACTCATGGCAGAATCAGATGGGAAATCCAATGGGGTTGATCTCGACAGCAGGAGCATCCCATTCCAGCTCGAAGTGCTTTTGCCAAGGGCTGCAGTGACATCTTGCTCGGCTGTGGTGAGTTACCAATTTAGGGGAATTATTGCTTAGTAAATGCCTTGTTAACAGCCTAACTTGCCTCATTACTATTCAGCTTCCTATCTGACCAAACGGTTTAATTATTGATACTCAGAGCGGGTACCTGGCAAGGACCTCCACATTGCTTATGACCAAAGGGCAGCTCAGGGCATGATTCACAGGCACGAGCCACACGCACCCCTCATCCATGGATATTGGCATCTGCCATTTGCCAAACTCTCACAACCGTCATGGCAACTCTGCGATACATATGCAGGAAGCATAGTCTTGTATTGCAGGGCACAGCAACAACTAGTGTTGAAAAGCTGTTGCGACGACACTTAGTGAGCAGACACCCAGCTCACAGATTGGACAAGGCTGCATCACAGGACAGCTAACTAGCACTCTTCACATTCATTCACATAGCACCTAGCTGCATGCTTGCGGCATCTCTGCCTTGTCTTATGTTGCCTTTCTATGCCTGTTAGCCCTTCGACTAAAGCTAAAAGGCTAACAGTGTTAGCATTTTGACATGCTCCTTTGTGCAGGCACACAGACAGGCTGCTTGTCTGTAGGGATCTGTCTGTGGGTGGGAGAAGGCAAAGGCATCTTGATATATGACACATTGAGACATAAATCTAACACCTACAGCATGTTCCAGCTGTCTGTGCAGCAAACACACTTTGCACATTTTAGCAATCAAATGGCCATGTCAGAAACTGGTGAGAGCTAGTCCTCAGTTCAGTCAAAGGGAGCTGCTGTCTGTCAGTGGGTCCTGGTATAGTCTGTCACCTGCATAGTCAGTACGTAGTTCTGGGGTTGGGCCACCATCAGTAGTTCACAGTTAGGGTATCAAACTACAGTCCAGGAAGTGGATAGCTGTCCATACTTTAGAGCTATTACAAACAGTCACGAGGGCTATGTCTTGTCAGTCGAGGAGCTACAAACAGAGTGGTCAAAGGTCCGGTAAGTCAGGTCCAGGGCCTGTTTATTGAAGTCTGTCAGAGGGCTGGGGTGAGTAACTCTGGGATCTGTCCGTCAATTGTTCAGGACAGTGCAAGGCGGTCTCGTGACAGCAGGGGTATCATTGCCAAAGGAGTGGGGGAATGAAGGCAGGGTCGGGGGGAAGATCTCGGGCCAAGGACGAGAACATGGCAGGGACCTTAGTATATGGAGGTGCATGCGGAAAACCATCAGAAGGTATGGTAGGCCATGGTGGAGGAGTGGGCATGGGGGGTGGGATTAGTGGCAGAAGCTACCATTATGGCCTCCACAGGAGAGCACAGAGGAACAGAGTGTGCACCATTAAGGTATAAGACTGGACTTCAAAGAGCATTTTGAGTCAAATTTCGATGAGGCGGAAGTGAGTACTGCAGATGCTGGAGATTAGAGCCAAGAGTATGGTGCTGTAAAAGCACAGCAGGTCAGGCAGCATCCGAGAAGCAGGAAAATTGTCATTTCAGGCAAAAGTCCTTCATCAGGAATGAGACCAGGAGCCTCGGGAGGGGCGAGAAAAATGGGATGGGGTGGGGCTGTGGAGAAGGTAACTGAGAGTGAAATTTCACTGAGGCAACTCTCCACAAGGGTGGGGGATGGGTGGAAATGAGCTGTTGGAGAAGCAGAAGGTAAAAAATGACATGGAGTCTCTGGAATGTATGAAAATCCTGAGTGCTGACTTATTCCATCTCTCTGGCTGTTACATCATTAATTAAGTTGATATCAAGGCCACATTAGACTGATTGCAACATCAAGGAGCCCTGTCAAAACAAGAGTCAATTTGAATCAGAGGGGAAACTTTCTACTAATTGGAATCATACCATGTGGGTTTTGGAGGTCAGTCACCTCAACTCCAGGACATCTTGACAGGAATTCCTCAGGATTGTGTCCTAGGCTCAATCCTCCTCAGCGGCTTCATCAATGACCATCCCTCCATCATAAGTCAGAAGTGGGGATGTCCGCTGATGATTTCACAATGTTTAGAACCATTCCTGATAGTGAACAGCCCATGTCGAATTGCTGCAAGACCAAGGCAATATCCAGATTTGGGCTAACAAGTGGCAAGTAACATTTGTGTCACACAAGTGCCAGGCAATGGCCATCTCTAGCTGGAGAGAATCCAACTATTGCCATTTGACATTCAATGGCATTACTACTGCTGAATCACCCATTATCAACATTCTGGGGATTACCTGGACTAGATAAATTAGATTAGATTAGATTACATTACATTACATTACAGTGTAGCCAAATAGTTTGGTTACAAGAACAGGTCAGAGATTGGAAATCCTACATGAGGTAACTCACTCCTTGACTCCAAAAGCTTGTCGACCATATACAAGGGATACATCAGAAGTGCGATGGAATACTTCATCCTGGCCTGGATATGAGATTCATTAACACTCAAGACACTTGATACCAAAACAGCCTCAACTCAGCTACACACATTCACTTCCTCTACCACTGAGGCTCAGTAGTAGCAATGTACACCATCCAGAGGATGCATTGCAGAAACTCACTAAGCCTCCTTGGGCAGCACCTTTCAAACAGAACCACAATCATCCAGAAGGACAGATATACGGAATCACTCCCACCTGCAAGTCTGTCAGGGCCTACAGAGCTCTCATTACTGGATCTGTTGCAAGACATCAGTCAGTGCTTCAGAACAATGATACACCAGCACTGAAGGTGTAATTATGCTCTCATCACTCCATTTCAAACAGCAACTGTTTAAAAGTGGACATTCAGCTGTTCATAAATTCAAACTGAACAGAAACCTACCTTTAACATTTATTGAAACTGGGGAAAAGGTAGGAGTCTGCTAATCAAAAACATTATTCCCATGAATTCAAATGAAAAATATTTCTCCCAACGGAATTAGAAATATAAAATTCAGGCCCATTCTGGCAGCAGACACAACAATATCTGAACAGAGGAAAAGGACATTGCAAAAGAATTCATTCCTTGAGAGCGTATTCCACAAATGCTGCTAGTTCCTGTATTTATAGCCGATGGTAAATACGCCTCTAAAAGTAAATGTACCTGCCTTGCATCAGTTGAAGGTAAGCTTTCAATAGGCCAAAGATGTGCAGGTTAGGTGAATTGGCCATGCTAAATTGCCCATAGTGTTCAGGAATGTGTAGGTTAGGCGCATTAGTCAGGGGTAAATATGGGGAAGAGGGGTGGATCTGGGTCGGTTACTCTTTGGAGGGTCAGTGTAGATTTGTTGGGCCAAAGGGCCTGTTTCCACACTGTAGGGATTCTAATACTTTTAATACTAGGCCATTGGAATTAGACCATCATTAAAACAGCAGCCAGCAGCAATTCTTCTCCATTGGGCTACCAAAACTGAACCAGTTCACTTACCATTACTAGGTACCAATTCAAAATCCCAGGGCCTCAAATCTGCTGTGAATAGGATGGCTACTTGCCCGTAACATACAACTGACTGGGATTTCACTCTGGATTTTAAAAAGGCAGGTAGATAAGCAGAATTCGGTTACATTTCAACTGGTGCAACAAGAAGCCATTAGAATCATAGGACTGAGCTTTCAGGTGAGGATTGGCATCTCAAAGTCACAATCAGATCAGGTCCTGAACCCAGTGGTGTCCAAGACCTGCCTGCTTCTTTGATCTTCCCTCCAGGGTCCTTCCATTGGCATCATCCAATTAGGATGGTGGGTGGACTGCATAGGCATGAGAACCAATCAGAATGACTGAGGTGATGGGATCTTCCAGCCCCATCAGGAAAGGAGGGCCCAGCCTCTATTGGTGGGAGACTGCAAGGGCACCTCAAAATGAAGAGGCTCTCTGAAGAGCTCTAAAATCCATCTAAAGTAAATTTGGCCACAGCTGCCAAGCCATTATTACGGAGGGGTAGTTCTCTGTTAGTTATGGCCTGGTGATCACCACAGCTCCAACAAGATGTTAATGGCCCCCTGGCCTGCTGCCAGGACACTCCCTCCCATGAGCTGGCAGCTTCAGGATATGCTTGGTGACCATTCGAACACTAACAAAATATTGGTGATTTGTCTAACGGCCTGCATGCAGCTCCTTACTTACTCTTATTAGTTACCCCCATGCCCACCTCCGACTCCCACCACCCTCCCATGCAATAGGTAATTGTCCTTTGCCCCAAGAGAAGTCTCCGAGAACTTGCGATACTCTGTCAATGTTTCAATCCTGATAAAATATTTATTTTATAATTTTTTGAAAGTTATAATTGCATCACTCCATTCAATTACACAGTTCATTACAAATCATCATATCTTGTTGCATAAAAATAATTCTCCAAATCTCCTTTTTGGTTCTTTTGACCTTAACTACTTTAAATCAGTGTGCTCTGGTCTAGCTCCTGCAATGGAAACTGTCTCTCTTCATTAGATTCTGGAGTGAGACTTGGCTTGATAGCCATAAATTTACTTTTCTGTTTATTTATCATAGAGGTCAGTCTCTACACATATTCACAGGAGGCTGTCAACGTACTTTTAACAAAAGAATGTAAACGTTTCTTTAGCCCCTGACTACTCCACAGTTTTCCGATTAGATTCCCTACAGTATGGAAACAGGCCCTTCAGCCCAACAAGTCCACACTGACCGTCCAAAGTGTAACCCACACAGACCCATTCCCCTACCCTATATTTACCTCTGACAAATGCACCTAACGTTATGGGCAATTTACCATGGCCATTTCACCTAACCTGCATATCTTTGGCTTGTTGGATGAAACTGGATCACCCGGAGAAAACCCATGCAGACAGGGAGAATGTGCAAACACCACACAGATAGTTGCCCAAGGTGGGAATTGAGCCCCAGTCCCTGGCACTGTGAGGCAGCAGTGCTAACCACTAAGCCACCAAACCACCCAGTTTTGCAGTTTTCTTTTAAGCAAGTCAGAACTTCCTTCTTAATTTAACTGGTTAGACTGCTTGCTAGTCACTCTGCTAAAAACAGATTTCTTGGAGATCCAAGGCTGAACCTTACTCTTTATTGGCTAAGTCCAAGTTGTTGAGTTTTTTGGAGGGTTTAGCAAAATGATGCCTATCAGATTTTCTTGCTGTATCTTACTAAATTCACCCCAGCCCTTGGCATCTCTAACATCTGACTCCTGCCCCATCTTACCTGGTGCTGCTCCCAGCCCAACTCACCAATTATGGACCTCTTGGGATTCACCAGCATTCTGTGTGCGCACCTCATTTTTAAAGGCTGTGCCAGTCCAGAACTGACAGTCCCTGCAGGGTCCTGATAGTCCTGCTGGATAAGGCGGTGGCCATTTGGGTTTCCCTTTCCACCAGGACTGGCAGCAGAGGCCACGATTGCAGACCATGCCAGCCTGGTCCACTCCAGCTGTCCGTGAGAACAGTCAGCACTGTAGGAAGAAGGTTAACGTATTTCTCAACTCTAGCAGGTAAATGTCATTAACTTCTCGCCTGTAGGTGTTCAAAGTTTGTGAGAAGATTTGTAGCTCGAGTGCTCGTTGTTGTGGTTCTGTTCGCCGAGCTAGGAATTTGTGTTGCAGACGTTTCGTCCCCTGTCTAGGTGACATCCTCAGTGCTTGGGAG
>NC_057712.1:15444601-15462812 GCF_004010195.1 Chiloscyllium plagiosum | reverse complement strand
GTCTGCAACACAAATTCCCAGCTCGGCGAACAGAACCACAACAACGAGGACCCGAGCTACAAATCTTCTCCCAAACTTTGGTCACTAACTTCTCTCCAATACCTCACTGTCCCTCTATCTCTGCTGCTACACCCACCTCCTTATAAGGCTTATGCTTTACCAATATCACTATTGCCTGCAATATTTTCCCTCACTTGCTTTTATCCACCATAACACTGACATCATTAATCTTGCATGCCATTGGAGCTGCCCACTCACTCACTCAGGACACCTCATCACCAGTACCGACAGTAATAGTTATGTCATCCACTTTCACTTCCCATTGTACCTGATTCTCTCTCTCTCTCTCTCTCTCTCCACATTCCCTCCCTCCCTCATTTCATGAGGTAAAGGCTACATTGGGCAGGAAGAGTCAAGCCAGGTAGTGTGTTATTTTGTTAGTAAGTAGTGTTTTAATTAGTTCCTTATCCCTTATGTGGAGAGGACCCTGGATTTGACCACCCTGAGCAGGGCCTGGCCTCAGAAGCTGCCCTTGACCTACTCTGTTGGGAATGCCTGAGCGCCTGAGCTGAAGTTATCCCCTTGACTTGACTGAGAACTGCACTCATATCAACCTGGCTGTGGGAAGCAAAGTGTAAAATAGCAAGGCAGGGATGCAGTGAGCATCCAGATTGGCCCACAGTGAGAGAACGTGGAGGGAGCAAGCGAAGCGCCCAGAGACATAGCCTGATCCAGTCCATGAGCACAGATTGTCTTTAGTGAACCATTACAATAATAGTAACCAGTATGTGCAGGTACACAGCATTGAAGTATAGAAATGGCCTATAAGTACAGGAGATGTGTGCCATGAAGCTTCTAAAAAGCTGGCACATGTCCATGGATGTGGCCAGTGCCCATGGAGCGAGTCCTTAGATATGGATGTCCAATTTCCCCCATAGAGATTATTTGGAGCCAGCAGCAAACTGAATCCACCAGGTTTCCCTGTCTGGTTTTACAGGCATCGGCCTGGTTTTTGACGATTCTGGTAAGATGGGATACTGAATGATAATGAGGTGAGTTGGGCTGTTAAGAAAGGCATTTAACAAGCAATAATGACCATCGATGAGCATCTAACTGCTGCCTAGCAAGAATCTCATCGCACCCTCACTTATAAAAAGTATAAAAGAAGGTGTGAGTTGCTATCAATGACGAGGTAGACCTCACTGCATTAGTTGTCCGATTTAGCCACACACTGTCCCATAGCGTACATCGTTCAAATCCTTATAAGATTCTACCTACTGTCTTAGGTTGCTATTCAAAGACAAAGTTAAAAATCACACAACACCAGGTTGTACATTCCAGTCTAACTCTGGCATCTCCAAATCATTCAAAGACGACTTCCAGATCTCTCAGAAATAGTCAAATTTTCACCGAACCGAAAACCAAAATCCATTTTGCCCCAACTTAAAACCAAATGTCTCAACCAGCAAGGATATATTCATCACAGCAGCAGTCAATGAATACAACTGCAGTGAAAAACGGGGTAGATTTGGAATGGAGAGTTTACTAATAAGCTACATCATTACCATTCCTTCAACTTTAGGATAGGTCACCGCAGCATGTAATAATCAGGAATAAATAGATACAACTTGGTACTGCAGCAACTCTGGATTGAAGCAGAACTTGCACTCAATGCCAAGATGATGTGCTAACATCCAATGTTCTGTTTACTGTGTAACTAGTTTGCACAAGTTTATCCTGTTTATTTACACAAATAACCAAAATACCGAATTGAAAATATTAAAAATACTAAAAATTAGTTTGTTTTCAAACTAATAATTTTAAACTTCTGGTTAAAGAAATTTTGAAAATGAGACGTCCTGATGATTCCCAAGGGAATTAACCAACTGTGATACTGCTAAAAAAAATATAATCTGAATGACTTGCAAAGAAAGGGAGTGGAACCACAAGGTTATCATCAACTGCAAAAGTATTCTATTTTTGAATTACTATCTTGCTGAATGCTCTGGCTTTCCTGCTGCCATGAACAATACAGATACAATTACAGTGTGACTGCAGATAAAGAAGCACCCTGGGAGTAAAAGCATAGGAGAAAAAATGCCTTGTATCTGGTGTCAGATGTGGTAGCAAAAGCATTGGAGCTATCACTGCTTCTGCAAAAAGAAAATTTTGCATGATATTGTAGCATAACTAGGACTGGAGTTTTTAAAAAAATTCTCCATTGTATTCCAGCTGACTGTGCAATGTGCACAGTGGTCTGTCATATTAAACAGTGTAATTTTATTCAAGAACTTAATTTGAGGGTGGACAATTAGGACTGAAGTAATCTTTTCCACGCTTTGAAGAAATTACATATTTTAAGCAAAATACTCGAAACATTGATTATGCAATTGTGAATGCCGAATTTAAAATGAGCCAAGCTAAAGGTAAAAGATGCACATCGGTTTGGGAGTGTACTGACATGGATAGAGAACTGGTTGGCAGACAAGAAACCAAAAGCAGGAATAAATGGGTCCCCACTTCCTGAGTGGGAGCCTGTGACTGGTGGGGTAACACAGGGATCAATGCTTGAATACCAGTTATTCATGATATATATTAATGATTTAAATGAGGGAAGTGAATGTAATATCTGCAAGTTTACAGATGACAGGAAGCTGGGTGGGAGGGTGAACTGTGAGGAGGATGCAGAGATGCTTCAGAATGAAAGTTGAGTGAGTGGGCAAATGGATGGCAGATGAAGTATAATGTAATGAATAAGAGGGATCCAATTTGGTAGCAAAAGGTGGAGGAAAGACTATTACCTATTTGGTGAAAAATTGGTCAAGGGAGAGGTAAAACTAGAGCTGTATGACTTTGTATACCAGTTGCTGAAAGTAAGTATGTGAATCCAGCAGGAGGTGAAAAGGACCAGTTGTATGTTAGCCCTCACTGCAAATTGATTTGAATGCAGGAGCAGGGATGTCCTGCTGCAAGGACCTTGGTGAGACTGCATCTGGAGTATTGTGATCTCCTTATCTGAGGACAGAGGCTTTGGAGAAAATATAACAAAGGTTTACCAGACTGATTCCTGGGAAGGCAGGACAGATGTACAAAGAGAAACTGGATTGGTTAGGACTATATTCACTGAAGTATGGGGGATCACATAGAAACCTGTAAAATTTTGACAGATAGAAACTAAACTTAATTAGTTAGGATCGTCCAGAAAGCCACCATCTTTCCATCTTTAACCAAATTAAGTTCTGGGTGGAAAGGTTCAAGTTCCACCTTCCCCTATCCTGAAGCTGGATTGGAGCCCTGAAACGGTGAGTTAATGATCAAGTAAGGGCTATTCCCTGTCTGGGAATTAGTTATTTCAGCTCCAGGTAGGACAAGAAGAGTCATTTTACTCAACAGATAAGCCAGTGTGGGAAGGCTGTCTGTTTGGGGGTGGAGGGATCCCTTGATCAACATTACTCATTCAATGTTTGTGGGCTCACGATCTTCCTTGTTGGAAGTGCCATATTAAAAAGTAACCTCTCTTCCATGTATATACTACCCAGACATGTTGATAAAGAACTCTCCACTTATATAGAGTCTTAAATTAAGTTTTAAATATGATGTGGACCTTGCCTGCATTTGGCTCATATCCTTCAAAACCTTTCCGATTCATGTACCTGTCCAAATATCTTCTAAATGTTGAAATTGTACCAGCCTCTGCCACTTCCTCCAGCAGCTCATTCCATACACGCATCACCCTCTATGTGAAAAGGTTGCCCCTCAGGTCCCTTTTGAATATTCCTCTTCTAACCTTACAGCTTATGTCCTCTAATTTGGACTCCCCTACTCTTTGCATAAAGACCTTGGCACTTCACCTTATCCACAAAGCTCAGGCAAATGGGACTAGTTGAGTTTAAGATACTTGGTTGGAATGGACAAGTTAGATGAAAGGGTCTGTTTCCATGCTGTATGACACTATGACTCTATAATTAGACTGAGGGCAGGGATACATGGCTACTGAGAGTTATCCCCTGTCTGACTGCAACCGCACCTTGGTCCTCATCACCTCCACCCTCTGAGTCCTGAACAACATTTACCCCTTTTGTGGGTAATCCTTCATCCTGAGAGTCTGTGGGAGAATTGTTCAGGTGGTAACCATGGCTTCTGCCCAGGTCTGGAGGTGCCAGCCTCTGATTGGTTGGTGAACCCTAACAGTGAGGAATTCCTGCTGTCAGGTACTAATTCTGGCACAATGACGGCCGACAGCCAATCAGGCTGCCTGAATGCCAGAAGATTCGGCAGGTTTTCTCACCTTATTATCATGTGTTTCTCTGCTGGACATTTTCCCGCTTAACTGGCCAGACTCTGCCCACTGCTGTGTAGTTCACCTGGTATGCAGAGTAAATGACAAAAACTTCAGATTTTTTTCCTTTTGAAGGACTATATGAAACCAAGGTCAAGACAGTGGTTTGAGTTTAATTAATGAATTCTGAGGAAGGGTCACTGAACCCAAAATATTAACTCTGAATTCTCTCCACAGATGCTGCCAGACCCACTGAACTTTCCCAGCAATTTCTGTTCTTGATTCTGGTTTACAACATTTGCAGGTTTTATTGAAATTATCGATTGAGCAAGTTATGATATTTACATCTTTTTGGTGATTTTTAAAGATTGAGCAGCTGAAGAAAAAATTATAATATTACTGGTGTGAAATTAGAATTTTAATTTCATCCTTGTAGAGGTCACATGACTGACAGCCATCTGAAGTCAGCCATTTTGGAGTGAAAGCAACCTATTTTGTGTTACCTCAATTATTTCCTTATGGATTGTGAATATTTTAACTGGACTTGCTCCTTGTTATAACCTCTGCCCCCCTCAGACATTTAATTACCATTACAACATACAAGCTTTATGTTAAGTTACTTATGAACAACATGTTTCACATCTGGCAAAACATTAAATCAAAAGCATTAGGTTCCAATCTATTGTCTGAACTCTTGTTAATTCTGTTACGATTGGACAGCTAAAGTACCTTTTATGATTAGATTATGTATAGTGCAGAAACAGGCCCTTCAGCCCAACAAGTCCACACTGACCTACCAAAGTGCAACCCACCTAGACCCATTCCTCTACATTTACCCCTTCACCTAACACTACGGGCAATTTAGCATGGCCAATTCACCTAACTTGCACATTTTTGTGTGTAAAAAATGAAGGACTGATGAAGGACTTTTGCCCAAAACGTCAATTTTCCTGCTCCTCAGATGCTGCCTGACCTGCTCTGCTTTTCCAGCACCACCCCAATCTTGACTCTAATCTCCAGCATCTGCGGTACCCACCTCCGCCTGAATATGATTATAGTCATATCCTGTGTTCATGTAGCAAAATTAAGAGAATGAGACATATTCTATGGATAAGGAAGGAGTTAATGTCATAAATTTAAGTGCAATATCAGGACTGCCAGAACTGTGAAGAAAAGCCAAAACTCTGACTTCAGATTTTCATCTGCCAATTTTAGTCTTCATAGACACTGGGCAGCCAATAGTGTAGCTTGAATCTAGACCAGAAGGTGCACTATTTTAACAGTTGGGTAACATATCACGTTAGGACCAAACATGAGTTAGTTCCTTTCATTTGCGTTGTCACTGTCAGTTTTGAACATAGATGGGTGGCATGGTGGCACAGTGGTTAGCACTGCTGCCTCACAGCGCCAGAGACCTGGGTTCAATTCCTCTGTGTGGAGTTTGCATATTCTCCCCACGTTTGCTCTGGTTTCCTCCCACCATCCAAAAATGTGAAGGACTGAAACTGAGCTGAACTTGGATTGTATGCGTGTGGAGTGCGATAATTTCACCAGGCTTACAAATGCCCCACAAACAGAGATTCTGAGGAGTATTTTGCTGAGTCAGCATTTGCTGGCAATTATCTTGTAACATACCTTGTTATATGAATATAGAATATTTTAAAATAGAACGAAGTGTCATCAAGTTAAAACATTAATTCTGCTTCTCTGTTTTTCTTTTCTACAGCCAGACCAGCGGAGCATTTCCAGAATTTTCTGATTTTATTTTAGCACATGACAGTGCTAACAAGATGAGGAGCTATGCATAATACTTCATGGCATCATTTCTGGTTTACAAAACATTGAACATAGTTAATTGTATTCTGAATATTTTCAGGAGCCAGCAGATATTTGGATAAGATTAACTTAAAATGCATGGATCAAGTTTTCAATGTTTTTATCATATGCAAGTTCTTTTGGCGAGGAGGCGAGAGAAAATCTCATGCTGTACAATCTCTAGAAGTGATAACAGACACTGACTCTACCTTTCACAGTTGGGTGGTGTATACAACTGAAGTGTCAATAGACGGGAGTGGGAATGATTGAGTAGAGATGTCCTTGACAAGAAGACAGATGAACCTGTGGAACCAGAAATACAGCTGAGGGTCTTCAATAAGAATTCTCAGTGACCTGACCCCAGCCAAAGTTGGATTGCAAAACTCTGTAACTTAACCCCAACTGATCAGCTTCTCTCTGGGCCATGAATCTAGAGTGGAAACCTACAGAGCAGTAACTAATGAAGTCTGTTTATAAAAATCGCCTCATTTATTTTTTCTAGGGGTGCTAGAATTTTCTCTGCTTTGATAATGTTATTCTTCCTCACAACGGTCTCCTGTCAGTCTCATTGGGATCAAATGGAAAATGATGATTGATAATGTTGAATATTTGTTGCATCTCACATCAAGATAACACTCTCAGCAAACTGACATTTGAGCTTTATGTGACCAAGGGAAGGGAAACTAGCTTCTAACATGTAGGCGTTGTGTTCAAAGTTCAGAAAATTCAGATAAAAGACCACCCACACACAAAGTACAAATCAATCACACGATAGTAGGTTTATAAAGGATATCCCCTGAAGGCTGTTCTAACACCAAAAGACAGCAGAAATAATTTAAAAAGGGCAAAAATTTGACAGCTCTCAAAATATGTGCAGAGATCATGATATGTGATTAGCCTATACCCATTCCATCGATGCAGGCAATGCACCATCTTTGTGTTGACTGTTAATTTACATAACTGCTGCATGCAACCTGTGTTGACTGTATATTTGAACTGTGACACTCATTAGAAATGACACAATTCTGTGCGAGGCTAGCACTACCTAAAGTTACCCTGCATTAGTTAGAGACTTGACTGCATTTTATGAAGGGCAGGTGCTTCCTGGCTGCAGCAAGTGCTGGAATTGTTTGTGCACGAGAGTCTGAACAAAACAAAATGGTTAATTGTGAAACAAGATGTCAAGACCATGTTCAAAGTTTCTTGATGCTGCACTGGATACCTTGATGGACAAGGTGAAGACAAGGGGGTGATGTCCTCTATTTATTGTGTAGCAGCCACTCCTCAGATAAACTTTGTAAAAGTAGAAAGCCATTGTGATCAATACATAGAGTCATGTCCCAAGGACCTGGAGTCAATGTAGCATGAAATGCAGTGATCTCACACGAGTGACCAAGGACAACACATGCACATTAAAATGCCTTGTCTCACCTGCACCACCTGTCATCATTCACCAAACAATGACCTTTATTAATCATGTCACATCCCTCATTTTTGAAATTTTATAGCCATGGGAGGGAGGGGATGGTTTGATTCACTCTTGTTTTAGACAGTCAGTGCCAGGCATGATTATCACTTGGCACATATCAGCTCCAACTGGATTTTGTCCAGGTCTTGTTGCATATGGACGTGGCGCTTCAGTATCTGAGGAGTCACAAACGTTGCAGAATATTGTGCAATCATCAGTGAACATCTCAACTTCTGATTATGATGGAGACAAAGTCATTGATGAAAAGTTGAACATGGTCAGACCTAGAAAATAGAGGCAGGAGTAGGCCATTCAGCCCTTCAAACTTACTCCACCATACAATACAATGATTGCTGATCATCCAACTCAATGCCCCCTTCCCACTTTCTCCTCATATCCTTCGATGTCAAGGGCAGCCATTCTCATCTTATTTCTGGAGTCCAGTTCTTTTGTCCATGTATGGACCAAGGCTGTTACGGAGTCAGAAGCGAGGTGACCCTGGCTGAACCAAAATGGGCAAGAGCGAACAGTTATTGCTGAGTTAGTGTCATTTGATGGTACTGTCAGCAACTCCTCCATCACTTTGTTGGAGATTGATATTAGACTTAGAGGGCAGAAATTAATTGGGTTGGATTTGTCCTGCTTTTTGTCATGCCGGGGCAACTTTCTACATTTCTGGGAAAATGCCCATGTTGGTGCTGAACTAGAACAGGTTGGCTAGGGGCATGCCTCATTCTAAAGCAAAAGCCTTCAGCACTATTGCTGGAATGTTGTCAAAGGCCAGGGCCCTTGCAGTATCCAGTGCCTCCAGGCAATATGTGCAGAGATCATGATATGTGATTAGCCTGTACCCATTCCATCGATGCAGGCAATGCACCATCTTTGTGTTGCCTGGTTATTTACGAATCTGCTGCATCCAACCTGTGTTAACTGTATGTTTGAACTGTGACACTCATAAAAAATGATACAATTCTGTACGAGGCTAGCACTACTTAAAGTTACCCTGCATTAATTAAAGACATGACTGCATTTTATGAAGGGCAGGTGCCCTTCATTTCTTCATATCATGGTTAGCGAATCTAATTGACAGCACGCTGCCAATTATAACGTTGATGACTTGAGGAGGAAGGGGAGGTAGATCGTGCACTCAACAGTTCTGGCTGAGGATGCTTGCAAATGCTTCAGTCTTGCCTTCTACACTGTTGTGTTGGCCCCCTCCGAGGATGAGGATATTTGTGAAACTTCCACTTCTTAGTAATTTTTATTGTCTTCCACCATTCATAGTTGGCTGTGCCAGGATTGTAGAGCTTAGATATGACCCACTGGTCGAAGAATCACTTGGCCCAGTCTGTCACTTGCTGCTTCTGCTGTTTGGAATGCAAGTAACCCTGTGTTATAGCTTCACCAGGTTGACATCTCATTAGTAGGTATGCCTGGTGATGCTTCTGATATGTCCAGAAACCCTTGTCTTCAACAAGATGTAGGTTTATGGCATGATTTCAATTAGGTACAAGTTACATTGCTATGATAGATATTGTCACTCAGGCTGTGAGGAGATCTAGGTGGTGGCTTTATCTCTATCATTCCACTCAAGTCTACGTGACATATTCATATTAAGCGGTACTGAATGCACTTCGCTGAATAAACCTTTTCAGGGAATAACATTGAATACAATACTTTTCTGCTACAGCCTATTCCACTGTCATGCAGAATAGGAGCAATATAAATCCCGGAGTTCTAGAGATGCTCAAGGTTGTTCACCAAGGCTCTCCAGATAATCAGCATCCTTCTCCCACACTTCACACAACCATTGGGGTTGCAATGTTTTGGAACGGCCATTGCTCCTCAACCATCTTTTCTGTTGATCCACTTCAGCCAGCACTGCTCTCATTCCTTGTGAGTCACCCTAATTTAAGGGTACCTTTGAATTTGCATAATATCCAGAACCAAATAGATGTCGAGGAATCAAAGCTCACAGGGAAAAGACAAGAAAGTAGATATAAAAGCAATGTCCTCTTGAACGGTGGAGCAGGCTTGAGTGGCCAAATGGTAGTTAGGAGCGTACATTTGTTCCTATTTCTTAAGGTCTTGTGCTTTAAGAATGTCAATGACCTTCTCCACTTGTCGGGGTAAGTGACACCATCTTCTCAATGCCACCTCGCTGCATCTCTCCTACTGCAACCACCTTCCACCAAGCATCATGTTCTATCCGTCTTACTGTTACCTGTGGTAGAACCTTTTCTAATTTTTCCTTATTTTTGTACTTTTTGATCAGTTTTTGTTTGTTAACTAGCAACTGTGAGCTAAAGATGACTTGCAGACTATGGGTAACAGAACAGAAAGCAGACCAAAAAAGCTTTTTTATTCTTGAGGCCAGGCCTGCAAGTTAATTGTAGGTTGGCTCCTGATAAAGATTCTGCAGACACTACATCACTGAGGCAGAGCACTATGTTTTAACAGACAGCAGAAATTGGCTATTAATGAGGACAGTCCCTGGGAATTGGTTCCAGCAAGTCTGGAAAAGATCTTACGTTTAGGCAAACAGTAAATATTGAATGGTAATTGGGACCTTGTGGAGGAGAAGGTTTGTCTGTCAGGGAGTGAACTATAGAATCCCTATCGTGTGAAGGCAGACCATTTGGCACATCAAGTCCATACAAATCCTCCAAAGAGTATCCCATCATCCAATCTCTGTAACCTTGCATTTCCCATGGCTAATTCACCACATATCCTGCACATATTTGGACTATTGGAGGAAACCGGGTCACCCTGAGGAAACCTATCCAGACACAGGGAAAATGTGCAAACTCCGCACAGACATTTGCCAGAGAATGGGATCAAACCTGGGTCCCTGGTGCTGTGAGGCTAACAACCTGAGCCACCATGCCACTGTGAGCAGTCAGAGTTTGAAATGGGTTTTGGACTGTGTTTTCTGTGAAAGACAATCTGGCTATTGATGCTGTAGCAGGAAGATCTGAAAACTGCTTACCTAACCTCCCATGAGCAGCTCTTGGAAGCTCAGAGAATAGATAACTAAGTTACAAGTATCATTGCCTTCACATGTACGAACTGTAAAAAGTCTCCTGATCGATAGTTTCAGAAAATCAACCAAGAAACCATCATCCTGCCTGTGGAACAACACAGCATGGAAATCACTTAAGGTCAGTTGCATCATTTTCTTTTACTTATCCCTTAATGGTATTTGTTTATCTGTCAGACTTTTGTGTGAATGAGGCTGAAAACAAAGGCTTTGGGGTTTTTTTTTAGTTCACTCACAGGTTGTGGTCATCTCCACATATGTCAGCATTTATTGCTCAGAGGGCAGTTAAGATTCAACCACGTCGTGGTGGGTTTGGTGTAGCGCACATCAGGTAAGGATGATAGATTTCCTTCCCTGTAGGATATTAGTGAACCAGCTGGGTTATCTGACAATAGTTTGATGGTCATCATTAGATCCTTTAGTCTACATTCTTTTTTGAACTTACATTCCACCATGACAAGACTTGAACCTCCATCCTCAGAGCATTAACTGAGTTTCTGGATTAATAGTCTAGCAATAATACCACTAGGCCATTGCCTCATGAGAATGGTTTTCATGTAAAATTGCCAGAAGGGCTGTGTCATTGTGTTGAACATGTGAACCGAAGTTTTGCGATTTAAATCTACACTATCATTTGAGGTTTGACTCGGGGCTTGTTCATAAATCAATATCTTTGACGTCCTGTGCTTTTGTATTGTTGCACACCAAGCCTTTCTGATACAATCAGTGCAACACATCTCCCACTCACCTTCAATGAAACACAATGGCAGTAAAATTCAGCTCTACAGACCAGCTGAAGTAATAGCTCATAGCTAAGAGTTGAGAAAGCATCAAAGTTAACAGCCAAAAATGAAAAGACATTTGCAATGTTAGGAAGGGTAATTGAGAGGTTGTCTTTTGTGTGTATACCAGAAACATTAAGAGTCGGCAGATTGCTATAGTTGATTCAGATCCAACCTACGATGTTGGTATTTGCAGTTCCTGTTAACTCCCTCCATTAAACACAAACAGTGGAACACCCCTGAGGAATACGTAAAGGGATCACCATTGGACCTTCAGTTGTTACTTTGGATTTTTTTTTAATGCCCACTCTGTTAGGAGGGAGCGTTGCTGACATTTGCAAGGGCTGGAGGGAATTTTAAAGGCTTTGGTGTACAGTGGGAGGAAAAGCAGAATTCCGAGAAGCCAGTAGCTACCTAGGAGTCTCAGGCATCACTCCTCTTAGCTCCAAGTCAACCAGAGCCAAGGCAGGGTGACTAAATTTACAGACAATGCCAAGATAGATAGGAAAATATCTTGTGTCGAAGTCATAAGGGTGTTGCATGTTAGGTTGAGTGAGTAGGCAAAAATCTCGCAGATGGAGTCATAGAGTCAAGAGAGTTGAACAGCACAGAATCATACCCTTCAGTTCACCTCATCCATGCCAACCAGATATCCTGAATTAATTGAGGCCCAATTGGCCCCATCCAGATGCCTTTTAAATGTTGCAATTGTACCAGCCTTCACCACTTCCTCTGGCAACTAATTCTATATACGCACCACCCTCTGCATGAAAAGGTTCCCCTTAGCTCTTTTTTAAATCTTTCCCCTCTCAACTTAAACATATGCCAGATATCCTGAATTAATTGAGGCCCAATTGGCCCCATCCAGATGCCTTTTAAATGTTGCAATTGTACCAGCCTTCACCACTTCCTCTGGCAACTAATTCTATACACGCACCACCCTCTGCATGAAAAGGTTGCCCCTTAGCTCTTTTTTAAATCTTTCCCCTCTCAACTTAAACCTATGCCCTCTAGTTTTAGACTACCCTACCCTGGGAAAAAGACCTTTGCTGTTCACCCCAGCCATACTCCTCATGATTTCATAAACTTCTGTAAGGTCACTCCTCAGCGTCCTACGCTCCAGGGAAAATAGCCCCAGCCTACTCAGCCTCTCCCCACAGCTCAAACCTTCTAACTCCCATACTCAATGCACTGACCACTAAAGGCAAGTGTACCACACGCCTTCTTCACTACACTGTCCACCTTTGACTCCACCTTCTTGGAACTATGAACCTGCACCCCAAGGTCTCTTTCATCAACATTCCCCAGGATCTTAACATCAAGTGTATAAGTCCTGGCCTGATTTGCCTAACCTAAATGTAATACTTCACGTTTATCTAAACTAAAATCCATCTGCCACTTATTGGCCCATCGGTCCATCTGACCAACTTTCTGTGAATTCTGAGATAACCTGTCCATTACACCACCAGTTTTGGTGTCATCTGCAAACTTACTAACCATACCTCCTTTTTCTCATTCAAATAATTTATATAAATGACAAAAAGCAGTGGACCCAGCACCGATCCTTGCTGCACACCACTGGTCACAGGCCTCCAGTCTGAAAGAAAAGCTCCATCTCGACCCTTCAAGTCAATTTTGAATTCAATGGCTGGTTGTGCCTGTGTTCTATGTGATGTAACCAGTTTACTGCGCCGTACCGTGTCTAACAATTTATAAATAAGGAAACAAAAGGTGCTTATTAGTTAAGGGTGAAACTTTATTGCTGGAACAGCACAGCAGGTCAGGCAGCATCCAGGGAACAGGAGATTCGACGTTTCGGGCACAGGCCCTTCTTCAGGAATGAGCAGAGAGTGTTCAGCAGGAGAAGATAAAAGGTAGGGAGGAGGGACTTGGAGGAGGGGAGTTGGAAATGTGATAGAATCTCCTGTTCCCTGGATGCTGCCTGACCTGCTGTGCTGTTCCAGCAATAAAGTTTCAACTTTGATCTCCAGCATCTGCAGACCTCACTTTCTCCTCGTGCTTTTTAGTTAGTAAGGTTCAATCTGATTGACTGAGATTGTCATGGTCAAAGTAATGACCTACTATTGACTTGCTAAAATTCATATAGAAAACTTGCATCGCTCTTCAACGAGGGGAAATGTGAAGTTGTTTACTTTCATAGGAAGAGTTAAAAGGCAGAATATTAATAAAATGGAAAATAACAAGGAAATTCTGAGATGCAGTTGTATTTAGGTGTTCATGTGCATGAGTCACGAAAAGCTGGCTATTCTTTGAAGCTAGAGGATTTGACCATATAAGTAAAGATATTATGCTTCACGTAGATGGGTATTGCTGAGACCATATCTTGAATACTATGTGCAACTTTGGTCTCCATTTAAAGAAGATTGCAAATGCGTTGGAGGTGATTAGGTAATGGTTTATTAGACCGATACCTGGAATGAACACATTGTTTAATAAGGAAAGGTTGATCAGGCTGGTATTGCTTCCATTGGAGGTTGGATGAGTGAGGGGTGACTTCATTGAAGTGAATAAGATTCTGAGTATTGAGATGGATATAACAAGGCAGTTTCCTCTTGTGAGTTAATCCAGAACTAAAGGGCACTATTTTAAAATTATGGGTTGTTCTTTCAAGAGAGTGATGAAGATAGATTTATTTTCTCTCAGAGAGTTGTGTGTCTTTGGATCTCTGCTTCAGAAGGAGGTGCGGCTATTAAATATTTTTAAGGCAGATATGTGTAAATTCTTGTTAGACAGGGGTTCAAAGGTTATCAATGGTAGTTGGGATCTTGGAATTCGAAACACAAACAGGTCAACCATGATGTTATTGAATAGTAGAACAAGCTCATGGGACTGAATGGTCTACTACTACTCCTACTTTATATGTTCATAAGTTCAACTGAAGGGAAAGATCAGTAGTCAAGATTCAACATGTAAGCCTACTCAGGAGACCTAAATCGAAATGTATTTCAGCAGGCTTCTATATTTAGGAGGTCAGGTATGTAGCCCATGGCTAAACAGTGTCACGTATGGGATAAATCAGCCAACATCTATGCTCCAAATGACTTGGATGACCAAATCTCAAACATGCTGGTTCAGGCCACAACCCAGTCATTTCAGAATATGGTAGGCAGTCGTTGGGAGTTTTGCATCAAAGGGGCACTGACACTTATTATTATCCATTTTTCACCTTTTGAAAAATATGTCAGACATTACATGAAAAACGGGTTACATAAAATAATCACATTCATGAAGCTTTGTAACATATTTTATAAAGCAACCATTGACAAACTGCAATCAGTAATCCAGTCTCAATGGTCCTGTTAAACAATTATTGCATTCGGTGTAACTCAGCCGTGCTATAGTGGAAACTATTTATTCTTATACTGCTGCCTCATTCCAGGGTTCTCAGCTACAACACCAGCTCTGTTGGAAGGTTACTGAACCATATCTTCCAATTTGTTCATGTTTCACGCAGTTACAAGATATTCACAGGAATATGCTTCTCATTAGAACACACAAGATGCTTGATTTCTGAAGGTTTCACTACACCAGGATAAGCTAGACTTGTTGTTGATCTTAATTTTAGTAATATCACCAGCGGCCAATACTTCAAAGATATTTGTTATTTCTATTTACATATTCTATCCTTTCAAAGGTACTGCTATCGAATTGTATGTCACAGTTCCAGACACTTGAGTAGCTTAAAAGTGCAACATAGTTCCTACTTACACATTTCTCATTCCATTCTTTTTTTGCTTATCCAAGCAGAAAATAAAACCGAGGTTATTGCTGAGGAATGATATTCGTCAAATATCATAATCTAGTTAGAAAATTGAATTGCTTCCTTTACACCGACACCACAATACATTCTGCAATCTACGGTCAATGTCTTACTATTACCATATTCATTTTCACATCTTGAGTTGTCTAGTAATATGTTCCGCAATAGTAAAACTCAATTATTTGAGTAGCCTTGAGAGACATTGTTCTCGTGTTGTATCACAGATACTGTGCATTAACATTTTATAAGCAATAGGATAGGCTTTTTGGCTTGGGCACTGAACAAGGTCAACTGATGTGCCAAAACCTGAAGGAGTTCAAAGAATAATCACTTCCCATGGAAGGAATAATTGATCCTGCTAAACAACTTGGTTGGTTGGTTCTATTGTGGTGTGAGAAGATAATGAGATGAAACAGGTGTTGGAGGGAACAAAATGGTTAACAATCCTAAAACACTATCCTTTGTTGAAAACCTTGACCTATCCTTTTAAAGATCTGAAATAGACTTCTCAACTCTTAAGGAAATTAAACTGCAATGTGCTGTATAGAGTCCAACTAATTCTCTTAAAGTGACCATAACATCATAGACACCATGCAATCAGTGAAGATTGGGGACAATATTTCATCCTCACTAACACTCAACACTGGAGCCCCCCCCCCAAGGGTGCGTACTCATTCCCCTACTATATTCACTGTATACCCATGACTGCGTCACCAAATACCAGACTAATGCCATTTACAAGTTCACTGATAACACTACCATAGTTGGTCGAATCTCAGATGGTGACGAAACAGACTACAGGTGGGAGGTGGAAGGCGTGGAAAAATGACGCTCTGAGAACAACCCAGCTCTCAATGCCAGCAAAACCAAGGAACTCATTATTGACTTTCGGTGGAATGTTACTCATGCCACACCCCCCTACACATTAACAGCACAGAGGTGGAATGAGTGGAGAGTGTCAAGCTCCTGGGAGTGGTTATCCACAAGAAGCTTTCTTGCACTCTTCCTGTGGATGCACTGGTTAAAAAGGCCCAACAATGTCTCTTCTTCCTTAGGCAACTGAGGAAATTTGGCATAACGGCAAATACCCTTGCCAACTTTTATAGGTGCGCCATCGAGAACATTCTGTCTGGACGTATCACTACCTGGTACGACAACTGTACCATTCAAGAATGGAGACGGTTACAGAGAGTGGTGAACTCGGCCCGGACAATCATAAAGGCCAACCTCCCATCTCGAGAACCCATCCATCAGGCCGCCTGTCAAGGAAAGGCCGCCAGCATTCTCAAAGATCCATCCCACCCTAGCAATGTTTTTCTACAACCTCTACCATCGGGGAGAAGGCACAGAAGCCTGAACACACGCACCAGCCAGTTTTGCAACAGTTTCTAACCGATTGTTGTTAGAATACTGAATGGACTCACAAACACCTAACATTTAGAGTCATAGAGTCATAGAGATGTACAGCATGGAAACAGACCCTTCGGTCCAACCAGTCCATGCCGACCAGATAGCCCAGCCCAATCTAGTCCCACCTGCCAGCACCTGGCACATATCCCTCCAAACCCTCCTATTCATATACCCATCCAAATGCCTCTTAAATGTTGCAATTGTACCAGCCTCCAACACATCCTCTGGCAGCTCATTCCATACACGTACCACCCTCTGCATGAAAACGTTGCCCCTTAGGTCTCTTTTATCTCTTTCCCCTCTCACCCTAAACCTATACCCTCTAATTCTGGACTCCCCCACCTCAGGGAAAAGACTTTGTCTATTTATCCTATCCATGCACCTCATAATTTTGTAAACCTCTATAAGGTCACCCCTCAGCCTCCGACGCTCCAGGAAAACAGCCCCAGCCTGTTCAGCCTCTCCTATAGCTTAAATCCTCCAACCCTGGCAACATCTTTGTAAATCTTTTCTGAACCGTTTCAAATTTCACAACATCTTTCCAATAGGAAGGAAACCAGAATTGCATACAATATTCCAACAGTGGCCTAACGAATGTCCTGTACAGCCGCAACATGACCTCCCAACTCCTGTACTCAATACTCTGACCAATAAAGGAAAGCATACCAAATGCCTTCTTCACTATCCTATCTACCTGTGACTCCACTTTCAAGGAGCTATGAACCTGCACTCCAAGGTCTCTTTGTTCAACAACACTTCCTAGGAACATATCATTAAATGTATAAGTCATGCTAAGATCTGCTTTCCCAAAATGCAGCACCTCGCATTTATCTGAATTAAACTCCATCTGCCACTTCGCTGTCCATTGGCCCATCTGGTCCAGATCCTGTTGTAATCTGAGGTAATCCTCCTCTCTGTCCACGACACCTCCAATTTTGGTGTCATCTGCAAACTTACTAACTGTACCTCTTATGCTCGCATCCAAATCATTTATGTAAATGACAAAAAGTAGAGGGCCCAACATCGATCCTTGTGGCACTCCACTGGTCACAGGCCTCCAGTCTGAAAAACAACCCTTTACCACCACCCTCTGTCTTCTACCTTTGATCCAGCTCTGTATTCAAATGGCTAGCTCTCCTGGTATTCCATGAGATCTAACCTTGCTAATCAGTCTCCCATGGGGAACCTTGTCGAACGCCTTACTGAAGTCCATATAGATCACATCAATCTTCTTTGTTACTTCCTCAAAAAACTCAGTCAAGTTTGTGAGACATGATTTCCCATGCACAAAGCCATGTTGACTATCCCTAATTAGTCCTTGCTTTTCCAAATATATGTACATCCTGTCCCTCAGGATTCCCTCCAACAACTTGCTAACCACTGAGGTCAGGCTCACTGGTCTATAGTTCCCTGGCTTGTCTTTACCGCCCTTCTTAAACAGTGGCACCATGTTTGCCAATCTCCAGTCTTCCGGCACCTCACCTGTGACTATCGATTATACAAATATCTCAGCAAGAGGCCCAGCAATCACTTCTCTAGCTTCCCACAGAGTTCTAGGGTACACCTGATCAGGTCCTGGGGATTTATCCATCTTTAACCGTTTCAAGACATCCAGCACTTCCTCCTCTGTAATCTG
>NC_057712.1:15348903-15443925 GCF_004010195.1 Chiloscyllium plagiosum | reverse complement strand
TATTTCCAGGAATATCCTCCCTCAGCACAGCTGTAATGCTATCCCTTATCAAAAATGCCACTCCCCCTTTCTTGCCTCCCTTTCTATCCTTCCCATAGCATTTGTATCCTGGAACATTAAGCTGCCAGTCCTGCCCATCCCTGAGCCATGTTTCTGTAATTGTTGTGATATCCCAGTCCCATGTTTCTAACCATGCCCTGAGTTCATCTGCCTTCCCTGTTAGGTCCCTTGCATTGAAATAAATGCAGTTTAATTTATTAGTCCTACCTTGTCCCTGCCTGCCCTGACTGTTTGACTCACTTCTGTTCTCAACTGTACCAGTCTCAGATTGATCTTTTTCCTCGCTATCTCCCTGGGTCCCACCGCCACCTCCCCCCCCCAGCTTACTAGTATAAATTCTCCCAAGCAGTTCTAGCAAATTTCCCTGCCAGTATATTAGTCCCCTTCCAATTTAGGTGCAATCCGTCCTTCTTGTACAGGTCACTTCTACCCCAAAGTAGATTACAATGATCCAAAAATGTGAATCCTTCTCCCATACACCAGCTCCTCAGCCATGCATTCATCTGCTCTGTCCTCCTATTCCTGCCCTCACTAGCTCGTAGCACTGGGAGTAATCCAGATATTACTACCCTTGAGGACCTCCTTTGCCTGTTCCTGTGTTTTTGTTTTTGCCATTGTTTATCTATTATTTACTTATCCATGCTACTTAACTATGGAATCTGCCTGCATTGCTCGCAAGACAAAGCCTTTTACTGTGCCTCGGTACACGTGACAATAAATTCAATTCATTCCTTCAATTCATAAGACCATAAGACATAGGAGCAGAAATTCAGCCATTCAGCCCATTGAGTCTGCTCCACCAATCATTCATGGTTGATAGGTTTCTCAGGAGAATGTGAGGACTGCAGATGTTGGAGAGTCAGAGTCAAAACGTGTGGCGCTGGACAAACACAGCAGGTCAGGCAGCATTCAAGGAGAGTTCATGTTTCATCAGAAGGGCTTATGCCTGAAACATCCAGCCTCCTTCTCCTAAAATGTTGCCTGACCTGTTGTGCTTTTTCCAGTGCCACACTTTTTGATTCTGGTAGGTTTCTCAACCTCATTCTTCCCTGTTCTCCCTGTAACCATTGATCCCCTTGACAAACAAGAACCTATCTATCTCCATCTTAAATATGCTCAATAACGTGGCCTCCACAGCCTTCTGTGGCAGTGAATTCCGTAGATTCACCACTCTCTGGCTGAAGAAATTTCTCCTTATCTCTTGATTTGGAGATGCAGTGTTGGACTGGGCTGTACAAAGTCAAAAATCACACAACACCAGGTTATAGTCCAACAGGTTTAATTGGAAGCACTAGCTTTCGGAGTGCCGCTCCTTCAGCAGGCGGTTGTGGAGTATAAGATCATAAGACACAAAATTTATAGTAAAAGTTTACAGTGTGATGTAACTGAAATTATACATTGAAAAATACCTTGATTGTTTGTTAAGTCTCTCATCTGTTAGAATGACCATGTTAGTTTCACTTCTTTCATATGTAAATCACAAAGCTTTTTTTAAAAGTTACATTCTCAGGTTAACTTTAACAATTGATGTCAGCCCAGATAATGTGTCGAAGGTGTTAGCCTCCTGTGTGCTGTTGTCTGTGCCATAATGTTTAGACTGATTCTAATCTAACAATTGAGGCTGCAAGTGTGAGTGTGGGAGAGTGTGTGTCTGTAGGAGTGGGAGAGTGTGTGTCTGTATGTGTGTCTGTGTATAGGAGTACCTGTGTGTGTGTATAGTGTAATAGTGGTCACCTGCATGAACCCAAGGTCCCAGTTGAGGCCCTCCCTATGGGTATAGAACTTAGCTATCAGCTTCTGCTCTGCCACTGTTCGCTGCTGCCTGTCCCAAAGTCCGCCTTGCAGGATGGTCACTCGAAGGTCTGAAGTCGAATGTCCTAGACTGCTGAAGTGTTCTCAAACTGGGAGGGAACAATCCTGTCTGTTGATTGTTGTGCGGTGTCCATTCATCTGTTGCCATAGCCTCTGGTCTGTCTCTCCTGAGGAGATCATTACGGTTTCTTGCTTTGGCACATTGGGACTGGCGGTTGATGAGTTGAGCATCATACCCTATTCGTATGAGGGCATCCCTGAGTTCTTCAACTGTGCAGTTTTATCAACAAGTTTTGCCCCACCATCAAACCCACCATGGAGTATTCTCTACTATCTGTCTCCTTTTTGGACACATGCATCTTAAATGAATCGACTGTGCCTGCCTCTACCACATCTGCTGACAACGCATTCCAAACACCCACCACCCTCTGTGTGAAGTACTTGCCGTGTGAAACCCCCTTAAACTTTTTACCTCACACGTTGCAAGTGTGACCTCTCGTTATTGAATCCTTCACCCTGGGAAAAAGTTTATCTCTATCCACCCTGTCTATACCCTTCATGATTTTGTAAACCTCAATCAGGTCCCCCCTCAATCTCTTTTTTTCTAATGAAAACAACCTAAACTACTCAACCTCTCTTCATAGCTAGCACCTTCCATATCAGGCAACATCCTCGTAAACCTTCTCTGCACCCTCTCTAAAGCGTCCAAATCCTTTTGGTAATGTGGCGACCAGAACTGTACACAGTATTCTAAATGTGACCGAACCGATGTCTTGTATAATTTTAACATGACTTGCCAGCTCTTATACTCCATACCCCATCCAATGAAGGCAAACATACTATATGCTTTCTTAACCACTCTATCCATCTGTGCAGCAACCTTCAGGGTACAATATACCTGCACTCCCAGATCTCTCTGCCCATCAACTTTTACCAAGGCTCTTCCACTCTAGAATTAGTCTTGCCTAAATGCATCACCTCACATTTGTCTGGATTGAACTCCATCTACCACTTTTCTGCCCAACTCTCCAGTCTGTCTATATTCTCCTGTATTCTTTGACATTCCCTTATGCTTTCTGCTACTCCACAAATCTTCGTGTCATTTGCATACTTGCTGATCATACCAACAGTGCCCTCTTCCAGATCATTTATGTATATTACAAACAACAGTGGCCCCAACACTGACCCCTGTGGAACACCACTAGTCACCTTTCTCCATTTCGAGAAACTCCCTTCAATTACTACTCTCTGTCTCCTGTTGCTCAATCAGTTCTTTATCCACCTAGCTAGACCACCCTGCACACCATGTGACTTCACTTTCTCTATACACTATCTCTCACAGACACTCACAAACCCCCACCCCAGACACACACACACACATGCACACATACACATATACGTTTGTGGGGTGAATTTGTACTTGCAGAGTTATATTCTACTTTGCTCAAAAACTGCATGAATCCATGTAAGACACTGTTAACTCATTTGTTAGATTAGAATCAGTCTAAACATTATGGCACAGACAACAGCACACAGGGGGCTAACGCCTTCAACACATTATCTGGGCTGACACCAATTGTTAAAGTTAACCTGAGAATGTAACTTTTAAAAAAAGCTTTGTGATTTACATATGAAAGAAGTGAAACTAACATGGTCATTCTAACAGATGAGAGACTTAACAAACAATCAAGGTATTTTTCAATGTATAATTTCAGTTACCTCACACTGTAAACTTTTGCTATAAATTCTGTGTCTTACAATTGTGTACTCTACAACCACCTGATGAAGCAGCGCTCTGAAAGCTAGTGTTTCCAATTAAACCTGTTGGACTCTAACCTGGTGTTGTGTGATTTGTATCTCCTTATCTCGGTTCGAAGGATTTCCCCTTTACTCCAAGGCTGTGCCCTCCGGTCCTAGTCTCTCCTACCAATGGAAACATCTTCCCAAGATCCATTCTGTTCAGGTCATTCAGTATTCTGTAAATTTCATTTAGAGCTCACCAGCCCCCCTCACCCTCCACCCCATCCCGATCCTTCTAAACTCATTGAGTATAAACCCAGAGTCCTCAAACGTTCCTCATATGTTAAGCTTTGCATTCCTGGGACCATTCTTGTGAACCTCCTGTGAACACGCTCCAGGGCCAGTACATCCTTTCTGAGATATGGGGCCCAACACTGCCCCCAATACGGCAAATGTGGTCTGACCATAGCCTCAGAAGTACATCCTTGCTTTTATATTCAAGTCCTTTCAAAATAAATAGTAACATGACAATTGCCTTCCTCATTACTGACTCAGTGAGAAAGTTTACCTTAAAAGAATCCTGGACCAGAACTCCCAAGTCTGTTTGCACTCCAGACTTCCGAATTTTCTCTCCATTTTGAAAATAGTCCGTGCCTCTATTCTTCCTCCCAAAGTGCATGACCTCACACTTTCCCACGTTGTACTCCATCTGCCACTTCCTTGCCCATTTGACTAATCTGCCTGAATCTTTCTGCAGCCTCCCCACCTCCTCAATACTACCTGCACATCCACCTATCGTTGTATCATCTGCAAATGTAGTCAGAATGCCCTGAGTTCCTTCACCTGGATCATTAATGTATAAAGTAAAAGGTTGTGGTCCCAACACTGACCCTTGCAGAACATCACTTGTCACCGGCTGCCATCCTGAGACAGACCCTTTCATTCCCTTTCTTCTCCATTCCAAATGTTGAAATTTGGACTCCAATTTACATGATTCAGCAACTTTCTGTCGATTTAGGTGAAATTGCAGGGTGATTTCTGCAAATTCACTTAATCAAATAGGTATGCAAAGGCCACACTAGACTTTCAACTACAGTTCCCATTCTCAATCAGGTATTGGGTCTTCAATGCACTTCATTATGAAACCACAACTAAAGCTTTAGAGAATAAACCAACACCATGGCTTAATAAAGTAGGCAGGAATGAGGATAAATCAAGAAATACTTGTTGGATGATACCACGTTTATGTTTTAAAGCAATGTACGGAACAGGGAGAATTGATATGGCCCTGGGAGACAGAGTTCAAGAAGAATTACTTACAATGAATAGATTAGCTGAATTATTCATTTTCTATAAGTATGACATCCTAACAATAATGTTAATAACAAGCAAATTAACCTTCCATAAATAATTATGTAGTTTTCACTCTCAGATTGCAGGAACAATGTGTGAGAGCTTGCCAGTGGGTCACATTGGTCAACAGGATAATGAATCAAAGAATTGATCAGAATGTCGAGTTCTGTGTGTTTCAAATTTTCTAGTGAGTTAAATCAGGAAAGCATGCTGAACAATAGCCTAATGCTCTGACCTCCACTGTTTGTGTGACAGGTTTTGAGGAATTCATCTACAGTAGTTCCCTCCAACCCCCCACCCCCAAAGCCCGCAGGGGTATGTTCCAAGACCTACCGTGGAGGCTTGAAACTGCGGATAGGAGCGAACCCATGCATTTAAATGGGAAATTTACCTTCCCGGCAACGCCCTGGTCCCTGGTTCTGGAATGTTCCCTGTAATATTTTCGGGCCTCGTTAAACTGCGGGTAACCGAAAAAGCGGAAAACAATCCCACGGATACGAGGGTCGTCCTGTATATGTTCGCTATTAAGGTTATGGGCATTGTATCAGAGCAATTGAAGCAACATTTGTTGTTTCTAGTATGATAGTTACGGGGGTCAGACGTCCAGTTTCATACTGGACAGTTCAGTTATTAAGCATCTGGGTCCTGTCTATTTCTCAATGACTTCACACATAATTTTGATCTTTAGTCCACTTACCGGAGTAAAGCATCAGCAGGACCCTGTCCTCCTTTGTGTCTGTGACAGTCACAATGTGACAGAATATGACTGCCTGCCTTGGTTTTGATACGTATATAAGACAGTTTCCATACCCTCATCGCATTGTCTCCTAAACAGCAGGGAACTCCATGTGTGTTGATGCTACTGTGCAGATCCTAAATGCGATGACATTAACCAGCGTACTTTGCAAAGGTATCTGGTTTTGGTACCCTTTGCTGCTGATCCCTTAGTGATATTCAAAACAACCCAAAACTTATTTCCCTAATCTTGTTCACGTAATCTTTTAATCAAGATTGAAGTAAAGTTCATTTCTCGATAATGAATTCAATGATTAGATCAAAAGTTGTGAATATCTTGTACTCCTGTCACCACCTGTAAAACCATTTGCAGCAGTTGCACAAAAATTGTTCAAACTAAACCACCTTTCCGTGACATGGAAACTATGGGGGATAATTTCTGCTGTGGTCATTGCAAGTTAAAAAAAAAATAGAATCCCTACAGCGTGGAAACAGGCCCTTCAGCCCAACAAATCCACACCTCCGAAGAGTTACCAGACTGATTCCCCTACCCTATATTTACCCCTAACTCATGCATCTAACTTACACATCCCTGAACACTACGGGCAATTCACCTAACCTGCACATTGCTGGATTGTGGGAGGAAACCGAAGCACCCAGAGGAAGCCCACGCAGACACAGAGACAGTCGCCCGAAGTTGGAATTGAGCCCAGGCCCCTGTCGCTGTGAGACAGCAGTGCTAACCCCTGAGCCACCATGCCACCACCCACACAATTGTTGCAATTTTGGTGGAAGAGCTAATTAGTGGAGTTTCTGAAGCTCTTCTGTCAAAGTTACGCACAGCTGTAAATAAAATTCAACATCAGTCAAACCCTGTACAGCCAGCTGTGTAAGTGTTTACAAGGGCTCCTGTGGTGTAATGGTAGCTTATTCATCTGGAGGTGTGTCCATACAGGTTGGTTAGAAATATTTAAAAGAGGTAGACTTCAGGGTAGGCTAGTATGATCTTGTGGTACAGTGGTCATTTCCCTATCTCTAAGCCAGGAGGCCTGGGTTTAGGTCCCACCTACTCCAGAGGTGTGTGGTTACATCTCTGAACAGGCTGATTAGAAATTACCTATAAATGTTTGCATTTAATGTGCATCAGGCACACTTTAAATATTTCACTTCCAAACATTATAATCAAATTGAGAAAGAAAGTAAGACCAAGTAGATCCTAGCTACCATCAGTTCTGAGGCAGGGTCACTTGATGCGAAATGTTAACTGTGATTTCTTTCCACAGATGCTGCCAGACCTGCTGAGCTTTTCCAGCAATTTCTGATTTCCAGCATCTGCAGTTCTCTGAGTTTGTTTTTTGCTTTCTCTGACTGTTGCTTGCACATATATTTCATCGATATTTTGAAGGCAGTCAAGTAAGAAACAAAGACAGATGTGAATGACTCAGTTGGTTTCACGGTGAGCAAATATAGAAAGCAACATTGCAGCCAAATTTACTTTGAATCAATGCCACCTTTTTCTGGAGGGTACTGCAAAGTAATGTTTTCAATTCACATTTAGTCAGCAGCTCAATTGTGATTGTGTTCCTACCTCTGAGCTAAACAATCCAGGCTCAAGTCTCACCTCAGGATGTCATGCTCACGTAGTTGTGCATCAACTACATGTGTCCACACATGTTTTTTAGCTCACACAATCCAAATCTGACCTGCTCCTGTGAAGAACTGGGTGAGAGTACAATGTGGCCTGAATGCTATTTTGTGATCTCTCAGGTCACTAAGAGTCAATGGAGGGAGGCACCTTGACTCAAAACCTCACCTTCCCCATTGGCCACAAGATATTGTCACAAGAACTGCAAGCGATGGCAGTGAAGCAGATACATCCGCATGGAAGATGAGGCAGAGGCCTGCTGTGGAAGGTTTGGGATGAAGACGGGACACCTCTTGGAAGCTGCCTCACACCAGGACAACATTGACACTTCCTTCATAATCAAGATGGCGGCGGTGGAATAGGTAGCGTCTGGGGCTCTGGTGCCCAGGCATGTCCTTTTCATCCATTTTCTTTCTTCTTCTTCTTCCTTCTTCCCCCCACTTCGTTTTTCTCAAACTTACCTGATAAAGAGAGCTTTTCGGTGGGAAGGCAGCTTTGATGGGCTCTGGAGCGGCGGCGGGGTATTCAGAGACAGCGTGGCAACATTGCCAGTCGGTCGGCCTGTGAGGCCCAGAGCGGAACTCCCATTTCCGCATGGAGTGGGCCTCTGGCTGCGGCATGGCTGGCGTAGCCCGAAGCGGGACTAAGGTCGTCTGCTTTCTATTACTGTTCCCATAGATCTGCTAAAAGCAAATTGCTGGATTGTGGGAGGAAACCGAAGCACCCAGAGGAAGCCCACGCAGACACGGGGAGAATGTGCAAACTTCACATAGACAGTCGCCCGAAGTTGGAATTGAGCCCAGGTCCCTGTCGCTGTGAGACAGCAGTGCTAACCCCTGAGCCACCATACCACCCACACAATTGCTACAATTATGGTGGAAGAGCTAATTAGTGGAGTTTCTGAAGCTCTTCTGTCAAAGTAACGCACAGCTGTAAATAAAATTCAACATCAGTCAAACCCTGTACGGCCAGCTGTGTAAGTGTTTACAAGGGCTCCTGTGGTGCAACGGTAGTTTATTCATCACAACAATAATCCTTCAACTTGTCCAAAAGACCTGCTGATAAAGACTGGCTCCACACCCACAGAAATGAGGCTGACTCTTAACGGCCCCCTGAACAACTAAGGATGAGCAATAAATGCTGGCTTAGCCAGTGATGCCGACAACTCAATGGATTTGTAAACAAAAACATAATGGCAAACAATAGAACACTTGGGACATTCAGAACTACTGATGGAAAGGGACTCATGGTCCCCCTCACAGGCTGTTACAAGTACTGTGTTGCTAATATGAAAAGCATCTGCCAAAAGCCCTTTCCAATCAAACAACCAATATTTTTGCTCAAATGTTACTCATGTCCATCATTTCCACTAAGCAGGACAGCTAAATTTTTGATTAAACCACCCTGCCACATGGAAGTGCAACACCTGGAATGTTGGCTCACCATTGTCACCAACACTCATTTAAATAAATTAAATCATCTCTGCAAAGATTTGATAGGCCGATTGTAAGTTGATCTAAATAGTTATGTCAAACTGAGGCAGGTTAAATCTGTGGAAATAGCTCGGCGGGAACTGTCCCTTTACACATAATCACTTCATTGCAAACAAAAGCAGTGAATAAATTAGCAGCACCATAGTATGAGGTAATATGGTGAACATTCTTTAGAAAACAGAAACTTTGCAGAATTGTGTTGTTTGGAATAGCAGAGAAGAGTGAAAACAGGATTACTCAATATCACAGTCCTTGAAAATGTTGAGACAATCTTGCAGCTTTCTAGCTGCTGAATCAATGAATGATCAAATTTAACATTTGCTTGAAAAGCTGCATGCTTCTGCCGAAACTAAGACTTTTACAATCAGGAAACATTGTGCAACGAAATTGGCCTTGACAGTGCAGGTTGTTGCAGGTCTAGTTATTACGGTATCTGTCGTTTGTGCACATACCTAATGCAAAGCACTTTGCACACCTTCTTGGTAAAGGTAGAAGCACAGAGCTTGTTTGCCAAGGTGAGCAGGTTAGGCCAACAGTCAGTATCAAATGTTGGTTTGATACAAGTGCTGCTATTTTGGAGATGAGTATTCCAGCACTCACCCTCTGTTAACCTTATGTAACTGAGCATATGTTGAGCAGTGGGAGGTGCGTACCCTTCTTGCAGACCCCATCCCCCCACCACATCAATCTTCACCATCATTGCTTTGTATCAATAGAAACCGGTTGCTAACCAGTTAACTTCTGTTGCCAGTGGATTTGTTTCTGCATGTATTGGTTGCTTTTTATAGTTGCTTCAAGTATTAAAAGTCTCCAGGGAGCATATGGCAGGTGTTCAAGTACCTCTAGCTGATTTCAAGGCTTCTGCACAAACCAGATGCTCCAAGATTTGGGTACAGCATTTGTTTGTTGAAATTCATTCACAGAAAGTGAATGTTGATAGCAAAGCCAACAATTTGCTTTTCATCCTCAGCTACCCTTGAGAAAATAGTGGTGAGCTAACTTCTTGAATGGAAAAGAATGATCTCCTATGCCATTTAAGAGCCAGCTAACAGTTATTCATTTTGCTAGGGGTCCAAAGTCAAATATTAACCAGGCCAGGTAAGGTCAGATTTCAAGACTTATTGATGAAATGAGAGGTTATGGGGAAAAGACAGCAATATGCAGTTGAGAATTATCAGTTCAGCCAAAATATCTGGCTTGGCGACCTCTATGGAGGTTCGAATATGGAGGCACATCTCTATGACACTGCTCAGTTTCTGTAGCATCCAATTATTGAACAGCACTTCGTATAAGACAGAGGCAAGTGTGCTATTGAGTGTCACGCAAGTTTGGCTGATGTGAGTGTTGAATGTGTATGTGCAAGTTGTAAGTTGAGGTTATGAAGTTTACAACAACACTAAGTGTATGAGGATCAGGTGAATGTGTGAATGTTAGGTATGGTTCCTAACCAACAAAAGTTATTGTAAGTTGAGAGATGGTTCTTTTAATTAATTTAGCACTTTTGCACATTACTGATTCAGTTGTTCGGACATGACATTTGAAGTAGGGTGATTACATTTTCTGAAAATCCATGGGTGGGGCTCCATAACATTTGATTCATTGGGCATTTACGCTTAAATGCAGCAAGAATTTGGAGAGGGTTAATTGAGGGTGAGTGATCATGTGCCAAAACATGCCAACCAGAATTGGTAATGCTTTTCCATAAATTGTTTAAAAGGTACCATGAGAAATTTACCTGTCGATACCACAATCCTGTTGGAGATGTCAAGAGGCTGGGTGGAGAGATGAATTTAGGTATACTGCCTGCATTGTAATGTGATCGTGTAGGTGTTTACAGTAAGAAGGATAACATTTTACATTGATATCTCCCCCAGGCTCAATTTACAAAGATATTGTGAAACTTGAAAGGGTTCAGAAAAGATTTACAAGAATGTTGCCAGGGTTGGAGGATTTGAGCCACAGGGAGAGGCTGTACAGCCTGGGGCTGTTTTCCCTGGAGCATCGGAGGCTGAGGGGCGACCTTATAGAGGTTTATAAAATTATGAGGGGCATGGATAGGATAAATAGACAAAGTCACTTCTCTGAGGTGGGGGAGTCCAGAACTAGAGGGCACAGGTTTAGGGTGAGAGGGGAAAGATATAAATGAGATCTAAGGGGCAACTTTTTCATACAGAGGGTGGTATGTATATGGAATGAGCTGCCAGAGGAAATGGTGGAGACTAGTACACTTGCAACATTTAAAAGGCATCTGGATGGGTATATCAATAGGAAGGATTTAGAGGGATATAGGCTGGGTGCTGGCAGGTGGGACTAGATTGAGTTGGGATATCTAGTTGGCATGGACGAGTTGGACCAAAGGGTCTGTTTCCATGCTGTATATCTTTATGACTTTATGACTCTATAAGTCCCAGCAAGACTGGAATATCTAGTTATCCTAATTTAGAGATATATTTATTGACCCTGGCCATTCATGTGAGGCATTAGCCTTTTTGTGGCAATACATGAAGCTCAGACGGGTGGGATTGGACCATGGGGTTATCTGCTAACACTGCCATTTTGCAGTAGATGGTATTTTGGTTAGCTTGTGAGGATGACTGGCCACCTTAAACCCATCTATCAGGTTGCTACATTGTTCAATACAAAATTGGTACATTCCAAGTTATAAGGTGGTTTCATGAGGGCAAAGAAGCAATTTACCCACTCTACGCTGATGCCCACTTAAGACCAGGAACAGAATTAGTCTGCTTATTGAGGGTGATGGGAGTTTTAGGAAGACTCCACAATTCATTGCCAACAACATATATTAGAGAAGATGGAATCAAGCTTCTCCAAAGAATGTAGACATTCTGCAGTGCATAAGGTGAATGGACTTCTCCACTTTCATCCCATGACTCCATAGTAGCTCAAGTAACTCTAACATGTGAGCACACATCTCAAGCTGATTTATCAGGTAGAGCCACTTGGTTAATGACTTCCACTGTGTGAAACATGTCTGTACCTCACCTCCACACCTCGAGATCTGGCCCCAGCCATCTCTGCCTTCCTCAATCCTCCAGCTGTGAGGTGGCATGTACTGTACCTGTACTGTGCTAATGGTGCAGGCCACTCTGGTGCAAATATCTGCATCGGTGAGGGATGCACAGGAATTATGTGACGGTACATATTCCAAAGTGTCTTCCTCTCCTGATTCATCGGGGACTTATGGTCTTTATTTGGCCTCCTCCCCCACTACAGCTGGCCCTGTGGGAGATGTAAGATTAGATGTTGATGAAAGATTGCACAGTCAACAGATGCTCACTCTGCTAAAAACAGTAACAGCTTTGGCATTTTCAGCTTAGGAGAATTGTTATACACTGCTTGAAGATGGAGACGTGAAGATGTTTTCACTCTGTCTATGACACTCTTGCTAATTCAAGGACCAGTGTCAGTGACATCAATACACTGCTCAGGCATTCCATCTCCTTCTCTCTAGTTTTCAATTGTCACTTAGCCCTCAAGGTGAATGAAAATGCAACTCGGACAAAGCCTTTCCCCCACACCATTTGCAATGTATCAATTGCATTGGCCGCAGCAATCTGTGATCCAGCATCCTGTCCAGAGGCACCAGAGCTCTGACCTATGCTTTTGAATTATCATGGGTGCTGTGTACATGTCTCTCCCTGGGGAGATCTACCAGGTCGCCAGACCACTCCCAGATTTTGTTTTCTGGTTACCGGTGACCAGGAGGTTTGCAGTCTTGATCCAACAGTGGACTCGCCTTCCTGGTCAAAAAAGCTGCCATATTGGACCCCCCCCCACCCCCCACCCCCACCTTTCCACACCTATCACTGCTACTCGGGTCGCAAACATAGCTCCAGGCCAACCAACCGCTTTACATAGAACAAACTCAATTCTTGTGCAAAATAACCGCCAGTGTGTGTGTGTGTGTGTGTGTTTGGCTTTCCAGTGGCGATAGGATTTCTCCCCTCCTGTTCCACAACAGTGTGTGAAAATCGGTCACACGTCAGATTCAACTCACAAAGGACTACCATCGCCATTTAGGCGAAAGTGAGGACTGCAAATGCTGGAGATCAGAGTCAAGATTAGAGTGGTGCTGGAAAAGCACACCTGTCTGACATGCTGCTCACAGTGGCTCATGGTTAACACTGCTGCCTCATAGTGTCAGGGACCTGGGTTCGATTCCAACCTTGGGTGACTGTGTGAAGTTTGTACATTTTCCCCTTGTCTGTGTGGGTTTCCTCCAGGTATTCCAATTTTCTCCCACAGTCCAAAGATGTGCACGTGAGATGGATTGGCGATTGTAAGTTGCCTATAGTGACAAGTGATTACAGGTTATGTGGGTTAGCAATGGGAAATGCAGGGTTACAGGGATGATTTGGGTCTGGGTCAGATGCTCTTCAGAGACTCAGTGTGAACTCAATGGGCCAAATGACCTGCTTTCACACTGTAAGGATTCTATGATTCTTCTTTAAGGAGTCCAGGATAACTTTGAGTAGTGATAAAAACTTGTGATTTTGCATCTCCTGTTGATGCCTAAAGCCAACAAACAGCGTGGTTCATGTTGGCTGCCCCCAACGATCATGATCATTTGCAGACAGCATGAAGGTGCCCACCTGCACACAACTGTGGAGTGATTGTGCATCATGATCCCTGCACAATTAGTGCCTCAGGCTCAGGCTACCTGTTTCTGATATACCCAAGAATATAATTCATTCAGCTTTTTCCAAATTCAGAAACATCATACAAACCGGTAAACATAAGGATGCTGAGGCTATTTACAACCCCAACCATGAATGATATTCTGACTCATACATGAAGTTTGGGTCAAGTTATATTCTGAGATTTTTGGCTCCATTGTGTGCTGCCATTCCTACCTTCAAAGTGTGCGGTTTTGTTAGGGGCTTAAACGATCTAAGTATGCAAGCAGAATCGGCCTCTCATCTGAGGAAGAAAGTCTTGCAGAGTAAACAAAATGTTGTCTATTACATCTCAGCAGCAATTTACAGGTTTATAAGAATATAGAGTTTGGGGTCAGTCAGCTCAGTTGGCTTGATAGCTTGCAGTGCTGAGTACTGCCAAGAGCATGGGTTCAATTCCTGCACCAGCTGAGGTGAATGTCGAAGTCCTGCTTTCTTAGCTTCTCCCTCACCTGAAGTGCAACAATCCTCAGGTTAAAGCACCACCAGTCTTTTCTCTTTAATGAGAGAGTGGCCCTAAGGTCTGTGAAGACCCATGGTGACTCTATCTCATATGAATAGGCCTACATTACTGCAACAATTGTTGGTGGAACCTTGCCTTTAGGTGTGCTTCCCATAGAAACCTACTTTACTCTCACCCTAAGTCTTCACATTATCATTACAGTGGGTGATGCACATCACTCTCAAACCAATTTAATCTTTTTAGACCCATGTACTGAACAGCAAGTTCTACTAAATTGCCCATGGTTTGTCATTCAATTAACTGGTGGATGAAACTATTCAGTGCTAACACCTTTGTCCAGGCAATTCATTTACTTGCAATAAACACACAAAATGGCAGACAAAGAATTAACTAAAGGCCACACTTCATCATAATGGAATGTTAAATACTTACCATCGAAAGGATTTATTTTAATTTGATTTGATTTATTGTAGTCACATGTACCTAAATACAGTGAAAAGGTTTGTTTTGCGAGCAATACAGGGAAACCATTGCAAACAAGGACGAACAGATCATAGAGTGCTTAGACAGAGTGAGGCATACAAGGTAACAGCTGCACAGGAGGTGCGCAAAGTGAGATCAACGCTATTTGAAGTTGGAGAGCTCCATTCAGCGGTCTAATAATGGCAGGGAAGGAGCTGTTCTTGAAACTGTTGGTGTGTGTGTGTGTGCAAGCTTCTGTACATTCTGCCTGACAGAAGGGTCGTAGGAGAGCATTACCCAGGTCTATGGGTCTTTGTTGATGTTGGCAGCTTTTCCGCTGGAACAAGATTTATAAATGGAGTCCCTGACTGGGAGGTTGACTTCCATGATGGTCTGGACTGTGCACACAACTCTCTGTAGTTTCATATGGTCCTGGGCAGAGCAGTTGCCGTACCAGGCTGTTATGCACCCAGATGGTCTGCTTTCTGTGATGCATCTGTTAAAGTTGGTGAGGGTCATTATGGACATGATTAACGCCAGTTCCAATGAAGGGTCAATGGACTTGAAACCTTAACTCCTTTTCTCTCTCTGCAGAAGCTGCCAGACCTGTTGAGTTTCTTCAACAATCTGCATTTTTGTTTGAAATTTCCAGCATCCACAGTGCTTTGTTTTACTTTAATGACAGAAATACTGCTTAATGAGGCAGTAATGACAATCCAGGCTTGTCTGATGGCCATCTTAAGGCAAAAGCCAAGAAGAAGGATAAAAATCTTACTCTAAATTACAAAGAGTAACTAGCTTCATGGTGTAAATTGGATTGCATCAAAACAAAAATGATATAGTGTTCTTAACATAGTAAAGCATCCCAAGGTACTCAATTCAAGTGAACCAGAATCTTATACAGAGCTATCTATGGAAACATTAGAGCAGATGATGAAAACATTGAGCAATGAGGTAACTTTTAAGGAATGTTTAAAGTAAGAGAGATGTTGAGAGGTGAGAAAGGATTAGGGAGGGAATTCCGAATATTGCAGCTGAATTAAAGCAAGGCCATTGATGATAGAGCAATGAAAAGATTTGATGCAACACAGTCATCGTGGAAGGTTAGACAACTGCAGAATATTACAGAGATGTGGAGAGATGATGGTGTGAAAAGACTTGAAAGCAAGGTGAAATAACTGCACTGAGGCCAATAATCCTTCACCAAGTCACCCTTTATTTATTTGTGCACAGTTACACTGTCTGTGGCCAGTCAGCTCAGAGTCAGTCCCCTGAACTGAGGAGATTCAAATGTCCTGCTTAATTTTTTTATTTTTAAAACAGAATGGCTGTGGGCAGCCAGTTCGGAGTCAATCCTCTACTGCGGAGATTCTAATCTCCTGAGTATTTTTTTTAGCCAGCTCGGAGTCAGTCCTCTACTGAGGAGATTCTAATCTCCTGAGTATTTTTTGTAGCCAGCTCGGAGTCAGTCCCCTGAACTGAGGAGATTTGAATCTTCTGGTTACACTGTTTTAGTAGGCCCCCACACTAGGGCTTACCAGCAGCAGTGTTTATTTTCCCTATCACCCATGCCATGTGTGTGCAGGTGTAGGACAGAGTGAAGAAACAACGAGCGCAGAAATCTTTATTAAATTTTCACCATCAGGAAGAAAGGAAACAAGTGAGTGGCCAGTGACAAGCAGTGCCCTGCCCATCACAGGGCAATGTCTACATGATTGAAAAAGTGAAAGTGGGGGTAGGGATTAAATCAAAATAGAATCAGAGGACGAAATAAAAACACTCCACACTCTGAAGTGCCCATGTCTCCCTGAAAACCTCGAGGGTATTGGCAGACACCATGTGCTCCTTCTCCAGAGACACCTGGGCTCGAATGTAACCAAGAAAGAGGGGCAGGTAATACACCATAACGACCCCCTCCACAGCCCACTGTCTGGACCTGATCTCCTAGTTATTTAGTTTTTGATTCAGAACCCCTGAAACTCCTGTTTATTTATTTTATTTTTTTCCTGTTTTTTTCTTTTTTTTCTCCCATTCCCCCCACCTCCCCCAGCACTCATGTTCTGTATGTGCACGTGCCAGAAACAGTGAATGTACAACGAGTGCATAAGACTTTATTCACGTTCCAACACCAAGAAGAACAGAAACACTCGAGTGGCCAGTGACAAGCACTGCCCTTCTCATCAAAGGGCAATGCTGCATGATCAAACAGTGAAGGGGAGGGCAGGGATTAAATCAAAATAGAGTTGGAGGGGGAAATAAAACACTCCACTCCCTCCCGTGCCCACCTCTCCCTAAAAACATCGAGGATGGTGGTAGGCACCGCGTGCTCCTTCTCCAGAGACACCCGGGCTCTAACATAACTGCAGAAGAGGTGCAGGCAATCAGCCCTAACGACCCCCCCCCCCCCCCGCCACCCCACCAAGGCTCACTGCTTGGACTTGATCTCCTATTTTTTTCTTTTTTCTTTTTCCCTCACAATTATACTGTGAGTTGAAATAACTCCACAGAGGCCGGTATCCCATTACCAAGTCACCCTTTATTTACATGTGTACAGTGCATGGACTCTGACCAGGTAGCTCAGAGCCAGTCCCCGGAGTGAGGAGAGTTCCTGAGAGTCCTGCTTTTTTTTTATTTCTTTTGTTTTTTCATTTCTTTTTTTTTCCCCCACATTACCACCTAAGTGCGGTAGTGCTTATTTTTTCCCCAGCACCCATGGTGTGTGTGTGCAGGTGTGAGACACAGTGAAAGACACAAAGTGCACGAATCTTTATTCAATTTCCACCACCAGGAAGATAGGAAAACACCCGGGTGGCCAGTGACAAACACTGCCCTTCACATCAAAGGACAGTGCTGTGTGATCAAAACAGTGAGGGGGAGGGTAGGGACTAAATCAAAATAGAGTTGGAGGGAGAAATACTGCACTTCACTCCCTGCGGCGCCCACCTCTCCCTGAACAACTCCAGGGTGTCAGTGGATACTGTGTGCTCCTTTTCCAGAGACACCTGGGCTCTAATGTAACCGTGGAAGAGGGGCAGGCAATCGGCCCTAACGACACCCCTCCACGGCCCGCTGCCTGGACCTGATCTCCTGGTTATATATATATATATTTTTTTCTTCACAAATCTTTATTCAATTACCACCACCAGGAAGATAGGAAAACACCCGAGTGGCCAGTGACAAGCACTGCCCTTCACATCAAAGGGCAGTGCTGTGTGATCAAAACAGTGAAGGGGAGGGAAGGGACTAAATCAAAATGGAGTTGGAGGGAGAAATGATGCACTCCACTCCCTGCGGCACCCACCTCTCCCTGAACAACTCCAGGGTGTTGGTGGACACCACGTGCTCCTTCTCCAAAGACACCCGGGAATCCCCTGATTATTTTTTTTTTCTTTTCTTCTTTTTTTTATTTATTTGACCCCCACACCACCGCCTAACTGCGGTAGTGCTTATTTTTCCCCAGCACCCATGGTGTGTGTGTGTAGATGTGAGACACAGTGAGAGACACAAGGTGCACAAATCTTTATTCAATTTCCACCACCAGGAAGATAGGAAAACACCCGAGTGGCCAGTGACAAACACTGCTCTTCACATCAAAGGGCAATGCTGTGTGATCAAACAGTGAAGGGGAGGGCAGAGATTAAATCAAAATAGAGTTGGAGGGGGAAATAATGCACTCCACTCCATGCAGTGCCCACCTCTCCCTGAACAGCTCCAGGGTGTCAGTGGATACTGCGTGCTCCTTTTCCAGAGACACCTGGGCTCTAACGTAACCGTGGAAGAGGGGCAGGCAATCGGCCCTAACGACACCCCTCCACGGCCCGCTGCCTGGACCTGATCTCCTGGCTATATCAATCAACCAGAGTTTTCCTGATTGGTCCTGGTTAACAACCCCAATCAATGATCTTATAGTTAACAAGGTCCTGTTGGTTCCAATCACCAGACAAGGATCATTTTAAAATTGAGGCATTCTTAAACTGGGTGCCATTCTGTTACCTGGGCACAACTGTGTAGCGTTTTGGAGGGGCCAGATGATCCAGTCAGTTGGTCTCTAATTATTTTGTTGACCAGCTTGGTTAGAAACATGAAAGCCTCCCCACCAGCCTCGGAGCGGTGCTGTTGTCGACAATTCATAGCTTTTGTTCTAGTCCAATTGCAGTTTGTCACTGTGCAGAACATCCCTTTCCTGCATTTCTGCTGACAATATTGTCTATTTTTACCATTAAAAATGGGATAATATTGGCAACAGAGAAAACAAAAACCATACAACATCTCAAAAGAAGCAATTTTTGGAAAATAATTGCAAAACCAGCAAAACAAATCTGACAACTGTGCAAAATTACAATACCATGGGGAGTATTTTGCCCAGGTACTTTAGATGCTGGAAGTCTTGGGAGATAATGGGTCATATTTCTGCTGCTAAGTTCAAGTTCTGCTTTAAGGGCTTGGTGGACAAGGAAGTGGTGTCTACAATACAAAACAATAAGTCAAATATCTTCGCTCACACCCTTTCAACACTCATGGAAAGAAAGTTGGAACCTCCACTATTATTATCTATTGCTCTCGAATACAATATTACCATTCATGTTCACACAGTAACCCCTGACGAATCTGCAACATGCCACCACTATTTTAGACGCTAAGCAGCCTCCAAAGTGATCAAGCTGTCATATTGAGTTGCAACACTGACTGAGACCCTTTAAGTGTCACCTTTAAGTGGTTGAAACCGCCTTGAGAATTGTTTCTGTTTTAATTGACACTGAGTTTGCCTTCTCACATTTACGTTGCTGACCCATCAAGACAGTCACTAGCTGAATGAGAACTTGTAAGAATGGTGTGAACTATTTAAAGTGGATGATTAGCTTACACTGTTCACTGACGTTTGAAACACGTTTAAGCACCCAGTACTGCAAGTGAAAGAAGGGAATAATCTACACTTATTCTGAGTGCTGCCAGCCAGCTGGTGTCAAAATCAAGGCTTGGCTCATTCTCAGATGTTAAACTTTCCAAGCGAGCCCTCCACGTTTCATTCTGGATGTTCTGAGCCCAGCTGCTCCAGGTTAGTGTACATCAGCTTGCTCCATTGCAGCACTGTAGAGGCAGGGATATATTGGAAATGACCCTATTGTATTGCATTAGCTGCAGATTAAAGACTCAGTGCAAATCTAGGTGAGTAGATGAGTGGATGAATGAGTGAATGAGTAAGGTGGTAGCATGGCATGTGAGGTACAGGGGTAAGTGGGTAGATGAAGTGACTAAGTATAGGGTGATAAGTGGGTAAGGTTTTAGGTGGGCAAGGTGGCAGACTGTGTATGGCCTTTGGTGAAAAACATGTTAGTTGAATAGGATAGTGGATGGGTAAGGTGACAGGTGAGTGAGATAGACAGTGAGCGTAGGCAGGTGGATTTGAGGTTAGTTAGGTCTGATTGACAGGGGTAGCCAGGTTAGGGGTGGTCAGATCTGGTCAGTAGGTAGTTTGTGGTCAGAGGAACAATTCAGTTGGGTCAAGGAGTAGTGAAGGGATAGTTAAAGGGTCATGATGGTAGTCTGGATGTCGAGGGTTTGGGTGGGATATTCTTCGGGGGGACAGTATGGACTTGTTGGGCTGAATAACCTGTTTCCACTCTGTAGGGATTCTATTCAATTCTGTGTAGTCTTCAATTATCTGGAGGCTGGAAGATCAGTGCTGAACTCTCACAAAAAACGTCATCTGTAACTTCCAGGTCTAGACATTGGTGCCAGGTTTAATGGCATTTTCTCTGTAATTGGTCCCTCAGCCAAATCACATTATGCCAATGTACAGTTTCACTGCTTTAGAAATGGTCAATGGTCTAGCCCAAGCGATCAGTTTCTGCTCTTGCGATTAAACTGTGATTTATTGAATCATGAAGACATTTTATGACTCAATGGGTAGTATCACTATCCTTGAGCCAATAGCTGTGAGTTCAATAGCCTTTCCAGGATAATTGGTCACAATGGTTGATTATCAACCTGAACATCTTTTTGAAGTGTCTGTGGCAAATGATAAGAACAGGAGAGTTCTCCTAGTCAGCCAAGCTAAATGCAGAGTTGCAACTGTCAAGCTACAACCAATGGTAATAAGACAATAATCTATTTCTTGACAGATCTACCTTGGGAAACAGATGTGAGCATATATTGTATCTACCTCAAATACAACAAGATGTGACCAACAGAAAAGAAGATTGAATCGCAAGGTCCACCATGGCCTAATCAAATCCAATCCTCATCCTGCATCTAACTTATTAAACTGACTGTTCACTCATTGTCGAACTATTCTCAATGATCTGCTGAAAACCTTTCAACGAGTACTGAGCATGTCATAATATAATTAGATAATGTGAATGGCAGGTGTCTTTTCCCAAGGGTGGGGAATATCAAGACCAGGGGACATATTTTTAAGGTGAGAGGAGAAAGATTTTTTAAAAAACGTTGTGGCAATTCTTTTTACGCAGAGTGGTTTGTGCGTGGAATGAACTTTCAGAGGAAGTGATGGATGCGGGTACAGTTACAACGTTTAAAAAATATTTGGATAAGTACATGAAAAGGAAATGTTTGGAGGGATATGGGCCAAGTGCAGGCAAGCGGGATTAGTTTAGTTTGGGATTATGCTCAGTATGGAAGAGTCTATTTCCATGCTGTATGACTCTATGACTTTCAACCTTGTACCCCTCAAAACTGACCTCCTCATCCAAGCACTTGTCCACTCCTCCCAATTAGATTGGCACAGACATTAAAGCAGGTCAGCACAAGGGTGAATTTTGGAATCCTTAGGTAGCAATGGCTTTTTAAAAAAAACTTTCTATTCAACCCATTCAGAGATGTTATCACACATCAATGGGGCAGGTAGGCCTTGAACCTGGTCAGAAGGTAGGGGTATTACCATTACACCACAAGATAATAGCTGCTCTGCACTTCAGACCAAGTAATTTATTCCTTTTATTCCTTTTATTCCTGATGAAGGGCTTTTGCCCGAAACGTCGATTTTGCCTGTCCTCGGATGCTGCCTGAATTGCTGTGCTCTTCCAGCACCACTGATCCAGAATCTGGTTTCCAGCATCTGCAGTCATTGTTTTTACCTCAATAACAATTGGGGTCCTATTCCTACAAGTCCTTACAGTCTCACTGAGGGTTTGTGATAATTTTCAAGCCTCAACAAAGGCTCAGTGTGGGAAGAGGTTTGGGAAGCACTGTCTGAGGATATTCTTCACGTTAAAAGAATGAAATAAATGTGAGCTGCTGCTGTTGGTGTTGGTCACATTTGTGCCATTTCCACGGAGTGTAATTGAGAATACGAATCCTGCCTGAATTACCCAACACCCAGTCTGGATGAGATAACTGATAGCTCATTTCAATTTGGCAACACAAGTTACTGAGTCATCGGAGATCTCTGCTTTGAAAACCTTTTGACAATTTAGTTTATTGAAGTGTGTTTTTGACTGGTTATAGCATGTGAAACAAGACTCACAAAAATTGAAGTGAATATTGCAGCTTTTTCCAAAACCCTAAAGCTGATATATTTGTTAACAATATAATGAGTCAATTTGTTAAAAATATTTTGCATATTTTAACATATATTAAAAGGTGAGCACACATAAGTTATTGTTCAACTACAATACAATGTACTATGGGGTCACCCTCAATTTCTTTTAAGTATAACTTGCATCAAATTTATCTTCATGTAGTTTCCTGGACTGGATTAAGATATTCTTTAAAATCATGCTTACAGGAACTTGTTTATGTGCAAGTCAATGAGGATACAAGATATAGCACTTCACACAAAATTAACAGGTACGGCTCTGTGAAACTTTTGAGTAAGTACAAGATGCTGGTGTTAGGATTATAAATACTTGAGTATTTCTCATTTAGTTCCATTTAAAGCAATGATTCCACACCTTGTAAATCACATACATAGTCAGGTACTTAACAAGGAGACCTCAGAGAAAGTACAAAAATGCATTGGATTCATTAATTTTGATGCTGTGAAAGTACAGGAAATAAAAGCAAACTACAGGTCCATGATTCGAAATTTGACTGTGGTTTACTTATGTGTTCAAACCCTCGAAGAACAGACACTATTCTGATAGAATATGAATCCCAAGTAAATTTTTCATAAAGCGCATTTTTCAAACTAAATGAGAGTGCATGATAAAACATTGATTCTGACTTAATCAAATGTGTTTTGATTATTAACCATTCTTGTTTTTACGTTGCCAAATGAATGGTTGCAAAAAGAAATTGAAAATCCACATCCTTCCATTCTTCCAGTGCTGTAATAAATTGGATTGTTATCTCTTGGCAACATGCAATTTTTAAATTTATTTTTATTAAAAAGAAGAAAAATGTTTTCTTTTGATATTACAAAAAATTTAAAACTAAACAATTCAAACCATTATTAAAAAAACAAAACCGCTAATTACATAAATAAATCCTATTATCTAAGCTAAAAATCTTATTAATAATAATAATAATAATAATAATTGTAACACAGCTCAGCAAAACAAAGCAAAAGCCCTCGATCATTGAGTGCATAAGTTTATACTTATTCATATGTTCGTAGTTCCTCCCCTCTGGATACCAAACCCATTACTTAGAACTGCCATGTCTATATAAAGGCTCTTATTAGTATGGTGGACAAATCTATACCCAGATAGTCCAAAAAGGACTGCCACGTCTTATAGAAATTCTCAGTTCAATGGTGCATCATACTCGTCAGAAAGTCCAAGGGGATGTGCTTCATGACTAGCTTACGCCAACCCACCAGTCCCAAGGGATTGTCTGACACTCACCTTAATAGAATGTTCTTTCTGGCACAAAAACTGAGGATACTGAAAAGCCTTTTTTTGTGTGGATCTAATGAAAGAGAATTAACAAAGCCAAGAAGAAGAGATACTGGGTCCATCGCCACCCCCATCCCCAAGGCCTTCTCTATTTCGCCTATCACGGCGCTCAGTATGCCCGCAGTCTGTGGCAGGACAAAAGATAACGAGTAAGCGTGCCCATGCTCACTTTACATTTAGGACACATTGAAGATACTCCAGCTTTAAATTTAGCAAGGCAGTCTGGGGCTAGATGGACCCTGTGGAGAATCTTCAACTGCAAGGCGTGGATCCTGGTACAAATCAAGATCCTTCTTGCATTTTCCCAGATATGCTCCCATATTTCAGAAGAGATCTCAATGTCCAACTCCCCCCCCCCATACATACCGTTTGGCCTCATCCAAGGGACCCTCTCCCAATAGATGATAACTAACAGATAATGTACCCTCAGTACACAACACCCTATTCTCCATGTCGGACCTTTAAGGATCAGTGCAATTCTTTTTGTATGAAGTTTCTAATTTGAAAGAAACGAAAGGGATCTCGACTGGGCAATTCATATTTCCGAGCCAACTGGTCAAAATACATCAGTGTGTCCCCTTCGATATAATCACCCAGACAAGACACACCCCTAGCTGAAAGCCCAGCACACCAACTATGGGTGTCAAAAATGATGTTTTGGCAGTATTGCCCTCACCCTGATGCATTGCCCTCCACGCCTTGACAGTATTGATGACAATTGGGCTATGGCAATATTCCTTAACTGTTCCCATTTTTTCTAAGAACTGCAGGCTAACAAGGGGGCATCTTGCCTGAGAGATTTCAATGTCCAACCAAAGTGAGTGAGAGTCCTGGGCCCAACCATTCATGTACGATAGCAATGAGCTTAACTGATCGTTTTTGATATCGGGGAGGCCCACTCCTCCCAGTCTGTAAGGTAACTGCAATTTAGTCAATTTAATTAGGGGCCGCTTGCAATACCAGACAGAAGAACTAAACTAGCAATTCAGTCTTCTAAATATTAGCTTAGCAAAAAGCAGAGGAAGCATTCGCATAGCAAACAACAGGGGGGCCGAATGTTCATTTTAATGAGGACTATCTGACCTAACCAAAAAGATCAGAAGCGCCTCCCATCTACGAAGGTCCTGCTTAATTCTGGCGAATAAATGAGCAAAATTGGCTTTAAATAGGAGTAATAAATATACTTAATTAGAGAAAGCCCTCTTGCGACCATCTAAAGGGGAACCGAAATCCGCCCTCAGGATCAGGTACTCTCGGGAGACCACCCATGGGCATTGCCTCTGATTTTGCAAAATTGATCTAATAACCCAAGAGGCCACCAAATAAGTTGATGCATTGTATCAGGTGTGGCACTGAAAGGCACCATATAATTTTGTACACAGTCCAATGAGAGTTGATCGGCAGCCAGTTGAAGCTCTTTTCCAAGGGGAAAATAAAATAGTGAACGATTTAAACTGGTACACCTCTTCCTTCTGCTTCTCTCTTTCTCCTCCAACAATGACTCATGTTGCAGTAAGATTCCATCAGAGGCAGCAAAACTTTCAGAATCTCACCTAAGTAACCACCTTTCACGTGTGCTGAGTTTGAACAAACAACAGCCATTTAATGACAAAGATCACAATTGGAAAGCCCAAGTATATCCTCAACAAGCAATTTTTACAGCAATAGTCACTGGACTGAAATGAGCTGCAGGGATTATGTTTTAATGAGTTAATTGTTTCACATGCTTAGAAATTCATTGTGTTTAAGAGTCACTTATAGAGGGCTGAAGTTATGAAGTGATAAAGCTAATGTCTAGGGATCATCAGGGTTATTGTTGGAAATTAACCAGCAAACTGCATTGATTAACAATGTAGAACATTTAAAAGTGTTTTAACGGGGTGGGTGAGAGCCCAATGGTACCTAGGGGCAGACCGAGAGCCAGAAGGCGGGTAGCCGGGGCGGGGGCTTGCTGGGTCTGTATTGTCTGCACTTTTGTATGTAACGGTATTGTCTAATGTACACATGTCATTGTCACTGTCTTGTCATACGTGGAACTGGGATTTGAGGTTTGTCCTCCCCTCCCTGTAAAATGGTTGAACGGTAGGGTTTGGGGCCTAGCTTTGCTGCTCCTCTCCCTTGTAAAATTGCTGTCTCTTGTGTACAGCTGTTAATGTTTTTTGTAAACTGTTTTGTAACTTGTTTAATAAAATATAAACAGGAAAAAAAAAATTAAAAGTGTTTTTTTTTGTGTAAGCGCACCAAAACTCAAAATGTTAGCTTGCTCTCTCTCTCTCTCTCTCTCTCTCTCTCCATGGATGCCACCTGACCCACTGTGATTTCCAACATCTGCAGTAATTTGTTCCTCCATCCATGAGGGAGCTATTTATCAGGGCTAATTGAAGCACAGTGAAAAGAATCCTAATTCCTAATGTTAGGTCCAGCCTCGTGTTCCATCATAAATTAGACGGCTACTCAACCTGGAATACTCAGACACTGTCTAGTGCAGCATATCCAAGTCTGTTACAGCTGAATTCTATCAACAGTAACTATATAGCTTTAAGGTTTCACAGAAGTATAAACAGATGTGTGATGGGGTGAGTACATGCTAAAGGTTAGAATCAGTCAAACAGACAGCTTGAAGCTGGAGGCATAAGGTAGTGGGGGAACTGAGCCATTGTGTTTGTAGGATTGGAAAAGCTACAGAGGTTTGAAGAAATGAGACCTAAATGGAATTGAGTATAAGTAAAGAATTGGAGGTGTTGCAGGACCAAGATATAGAAAAGACGGTGAGGAGGCCTTGGTGCAATATAAACTACAAGTAGAAAAAAAAATTGAATGCTCTGTAATTTACAATGCCTGTGTAATGGAAGATCTGATCTAAGCTTCTGTTTTCAAAATGGATCCCATTTGTATAGGAGAAATGAAAAAGAAACCGATTCTACCATTTGCTAAGTGAATCAAGGGTAAATGTGAAATAAGAAACCAAAATTGGTGGAAACTCTATAAAAGAACTCAGATCCATCAGGCCTCAAACGTCAATGATGCTGGGTCTCATCAGGGAGGCTGAAGAAGACAAGGCTGTATCCAGAAGCTGAGAAATGCAAAGTTATAGCTGTCCCAGCTCTTTGTGTTGCTTGAAGTTACTGTTGACTAATCAATGTCATGTTGACTATCATAGGCAGGATTCAAGAGAGTCTACATTTGTACACCTCAGATGTGAAATTCAGGTTTTGCAGTGTACTGTAGTTAGCTGGGGATCAAACTCTCTCCTAGAAGGAGAGAGGCTGAAATACTTTATGAAGCAGGCAGGATTTGGATGGACCTTGCAACTGAGATGAATAGCGTTAAAAATCATACAACACCAGGTTATAGTCCAACAGGTTTAATTGGAAGCACTAGCTTTCAGAGCGATGCTCCTTCATCAGGTGACTGATGAAGGAGCGTTGCTCCGAAAGCTAGTGTGCTTCCAATTAAACCTGTTGGACTATAACCTGGTGTTGTATGATTTTTAACTTTGTACACCCCAGTCCAACACCAGCATCTTCAAATCAAGAGATGAATAACCTATGCTTAATGAACTCCTGAGTTAAATCATAAGATCTGTCGTAGTTACAGCTGCCATTTATGGATTAGTTTGTAGTTTATAATCAACCACAATTTGCTGACTAATTCATGTTCAACTTGAATTCATTCTGGTTTTAGAGTTTGGGTCAATATTTAAGATAAAATTTAATGCATGCTTTCTTTCTCTTTTGGAAAGTAAAGCTTATACTATTTTAAAACATTGAATTTTATGGCTTCATTCTATTCATAAGAACTGAAATCATAGATTTTTTTTAAACTTATTGGTCTCTACCAAGATCAAAACATATCTCAGAAGAGTGAGAGATAATAACACAAACGCAGTTGAGTTTCAATGGCCAATGGCTTGAGGAGGTGTCACATGCAGAAAAATTACAGATTGCAAGAAGGCTGTGTAAGATTGAGTGTCTCAGTTTGCGTTAAATAGAACACTGAGATTACTGTTATTGTTCTATATTATTTATAATCCTAGCATTATATGGAGATGGCAACAATTTCGAAGTGTAGATAAGCCTTATTCATGATCATTTCAAATGTTTGCTTGATGTGCTTTGCTTTCAGCAACTTCTAAGCTAGTTTCTTTTTATCTGAGTCTTTTGTTCTCAGCCACTTCATCTCCACCAAGATGCTGCTTATCTTGACACCAAATATAGAGAAACAACCCCTTCAGCTCAGCCTGTCTCTGCCAGTGAAAATAATCCAAGTTTGTCTAATCTCTCATAGAGTCATAGTGATGTACAGCACGGAAACCAACCAACCAGTCAGTCCAACTTGTCCATACTGACCAGATATCCTAAACTAATCCAGTCTTATTTGCCAACGTTTGGCTCATATCTCTCCAACTCTCTCTTTTTATTTGTGTACCCATCCAGATGCCTTTTAAATGTTGTAATTGTACCAGCCTCCACCACTTCCTCTGGCAGCTCATTCCATACATGCACCACCCTCTGCATGAAAACATTGCCTCCTAGGTCCCTTTTGAATCTTTCCCCTGTCACCTTGAATCTATGCCCTCTAATTTGGACTCCCCTACCCTGGGGAAAAGATCTTGGCTTTACCCTATCCAGGCTCCTTGTGATTTTATAAACCTCTATAAGGTCACCCCTCAGCCTCCAGGAGAAATAGCCCCCCCGGTCTATTCAGCCTCTTCCTGTAGCTCAAGCCCTTCAAGTCTGGCAACGTCATTGTAAATTTTTACTGCACCCTTTCAAGTTTCACCATGTCTTTCTGAGAGCCCGGAGACCAGAATTGAATGCAGTATTCCAGTAGTGGATTAACCAATGTCCTGTACAGCTGCAATGTGAAATCACCACTCCTGTTCTCAGTGTACTGACCAATAAAGGAAAGCATACCAAACACCACCTTCACTATCCTGTCTACTTGTGACTCTACTTTCAAGGAGCTATGAACCTGCACTCCAAGGTCTCTTTGTTCAGCAACACTCCCCAGGACCTTACCATCAAGTGTTCTTATCACTGATATACACCAATCCAGGCAACATCCTGGAAAACATCTTTTACACCAAAGCATCTACCTCCTTCCTATAGTATAGTGACCACACAATACTCGAAATGTGGCCTAATAGCAGAGGGTAGAAACTTAGCACTTTTAGACAACTGGCTCAGTTCCTTTTCAAGGCTAAGGATAGTGAAGTTAATTTTAGCACCTTGTTGCTACCCTCTGGAAAACAGTGATTGAACTTGGCACCTTCTTGATCTGTGTGGCCGTGTTCCATACCGCTACTGTTTTTACATATGAAGGAAGACATCTTGTCTTAATAAAAGCAGACATCAGTTCTGGGAATTGCTTCTTCGACATTTCCAATTGAAAGTAGAGGATGGCAGACCATAACAAAGAACTGAGGGAAAAAATAGCTGTTGCTACATTTATTATGAAAGAATACAAATACAATTCATTTTTTAAAACATAAGGAGGATGATTTTAACTGTGAGGTTCCCTTTCATGTTATTTTGCAGAAACAAGAACCTAATTCTTCAAGCATTATACATCCGTAAATAACATTTCTTTCGCAGTAGCTGAGCCTGTCTACACATTTTGTGTTTCCTAAGGCCAATTCTATTCATGATTAGTTCCAGTATTATGTGATAAAAGTCCCTTTTGAGGCCCACTGCTGATCAACTGATCATTTTGATTCTCCAGAAAAATATTTTTCTGATTAAGTGAGCAGTTTTGCTGGTAATGATTTGGTTTATGTGTAAAATATAATGATTCTCTATACATTTAATGATATAAATACAGTAGTTGCTTGAACCTTTGATTTTGTTTCAAAATTCACAGTTGTTTCTTCTCAGGGAATAAGGTTTTCCAGTGCATTTAACATTCAAATCAAGCCTAGCTCAAACAAAGCAGTTTTTAATATATTATTTTACTATTTCCTGTCAAATGAACAGGCTCATTCAATATTTATGTAGAGTGCAAGTACTAAGGAGACAACTGAATGAACAGGAGTAACACAAAGATGCATTGATTTTATTTTTACTTCAGTTTTTCTCCATGTGAAAGTAACACTGCATATGGAAAAGTGATCATTACTGACCACATTTGAAAAGAGTCTATAATTTATCACCCATTATTTTACCACTTGGCCTTAAAAATAGCCAGTTCCATCTGCTTTGAATTAACTGTCATCACTCCCACGTAAATGACATGTTTCAGTACTTGTGACTACTGTATTTCAATCTATTAACCATGCAAGTGTTCCTTCCATAGTTTGTGAAGAAACTTGTGTCATATGCTAGAGTGTGATCAACAATCAGTACTGGATTAATTGACTCCAGCAACAGTGATGTTAAAGGAGATTCACGTGGTTTTTCTGTCCCTGGCTGAGGGAATGGGAAAAGATATTAAGCCAAGTTCCCACTCCTGATTGTGCTTTCTAGCAGCAGTTACTAGATAGCATTCATGTGAGATTAGCTGAAAGCAGAATGAATCTCATGTGACACATTGTTACAAAGTCTTTTGACATGGCATTGTCTAGACTTGCACACACCAAGTACTCAGGAGACAACTGAATGAATATGAGTAACACGCAAAGATAGATTATTGATTTATTTTTACCTTTGTTCTCCACCGAGCGAAAGGCACACTATATGGAAATGTGGTCATTACTGACCAGACTCCTCTCCTTACAACAATCTGAATGCCTCATTTACCTCAAGAAGACCATCATCATCCTGGAGCCAAAGAAAAATTTTACAACGTTCCTTAATGACTACTACCCAGTGGCTCAGACCTCCATGGTTAGTCATGGCTCACATTAACTCCAGCTGACCAAAGTGCCTTGATACTTTGTAATTGACCTACTGGTGCAACAGGTCCACAACAGACCCCATCTCCCTGGCGCTACACTCATCCCTGTAACATCGAGATGCCAAGGATACCTACGTCAGGCTCCTACCTACGGTGCTGAAAGCAGAACTGTAACTAATAATTCCAAACAAGCTCATCTCTAAACTCCAAGACCTAGGTCTTGCCTCCACCTGTAATTAAGTCCTCAACTTCCTGACCCATGGACCACAATCAGTAAGAATGGCCAACAACACTTTGTCCACTATAATCCTTAACAGCGGTGCCCCGCAAGACTGTGTACTCAGCTCCCTACTATACTTCTTATACACTCACATCTGTGTGGCCAAATTTCACCCCAATTCCATTTACAAGTTTGCTGACCTTGGCTCTCAAAAAACAATGAGACAGAATACAGGAAAGAGATTGAGTGCTTATTAGCATGGTGTAACATCAACAATCTCTCCATCAATGTCTGTAAAATGAAGGATCAGGTCATTGACTTCAGGAAGCAGAGTGGAGGCATGTCCATGCCTGTATGAATGGTGCTGAGGTGGAGATGGTAGAAAGTGTCCAGTTCCTGGGAGTGATGATCACCAATAATTTGTCTTGGACCGCCCACATCAACACAATGGTCAAGAAAGCACAACAATGCCTTTACTTTTTTAGGAGGCTAATGAAGTTCAGCATGTCCACACTGACTCTACCAATTTTTTTAGGTGCACCATGGGAAGCATCCTGCTTGGATGCATCACAGCGTGGGACGGCAACTGCTCTTCCCGAGACCGTAAAAAACTACAGAGTTGCGAGCGCAGCCCAGTCCATCACCCAAACCTGCCTTCCACCCATTGACTCCATCTATACTTCCCAATGCCTTGGGAATGCAACAACATGATAAAACACCCCTCACCCCAGTCAGACTCTCTTCCGCCTTTTCTGTCAGGCCGTAGATTTAAAAGTTTGAATACGCATATAAACAGATTCAAAAACAGCTTCTTCCCCACTGTTATCAGACTTTGAACAGACCTTACAAATATTAATTCTGATTGTTTTCTCTCTGCAGCTATAACACTGTATCCTGCACTCTGTTTTGCTACCCTGGTGCACTTTGTATGGCACAATCTGCTTATACAGCCTTCAAAATAACTCTTTTTCACTGTATCTTGGTACATGTGATAATGATAAATCAATCAACCAATGCACACACTGGCAGATTTTTGTACAGTTGCTGACATCTTTCGAACAAAATCCCAATGTGAGTCAAGGGAGAAGGGAAAGTTAAGGGGATAAAATTGGAACAAAAGTAGCCAATAAAATGATGCTCAATTTGAATGTGGTTATAAGCAAAGATGTAACCTTATTTCCACACAGAGGAATCACCAGGAAAAATAAAAGATGACATACTGTTTCAAAGTTATCTTGTATACTCCAAATTGGAAATCTGGTCTGACGGGTGTATTCATTTCTAAGAGTTGCTGTTTTTTTTAGTGGTTTTGGACTCAGTCAATGAAAATGTTAAAGATGATTAGTTTGCCAACTGTAGATACATATCAAATGAAAATAAGACAATGTGTCTTAGAACTGAAATGACTTTATCAATCTAATCTAAGATACTGATGTTACATAATCAAGCTAACAGTGTAGCCATAATGCATAAGCACACATAAGCACTTTTCCTCTGAAAGTAAAAATATTACAGGTTTGTTTCAATTAACTTTTCGGAGTTCTACCAAAGAGAGGTTCAACTGCATAGTTCTTTTGAAAGTTGCATCACAGGTAAGCAGGATGAATGAGGGGGTGTTTAGCATGCTTGCCTTCATTGCTTAGAACTTTGAGTATAGGAGTTGGGACATCATGTCGAAGTTGTACAGGATGTTGGGGAGGCCACTTCTGGAGTACTGTGCACAGCTCTGGTCACCCTACAATAGACAGGATATTATTAAATTGGAGAAGGTCCAGAAATAGATTCACCAGGACTTTACTGGGACAGGAGGCTTTGAGTTATAAGGAGAGCCTGGAAAGGCTGGAACATTTTCCCAGGAGGTTGAGGAGTGAGCTTAGAGTTTAGAAAATCATGAGGGGTATAGATAAGTTGAATGGCAAAGGTATTTTCCTTGATGGAGGGGAGTTCACAACTAGGGGTGAGGAGAACAATTCAGAAGAGACTTGAGGGGTAACCTTTTCATGCAGAGGGTGATTCGTATGTGGAAGCAACTACCAGAGGAAGTAGTAGATGTAGATACAGTTACAACATTTAATAGACATTTGGATAGGTACATGAATGGAAAGGTTTAGAGGGATATGGACCAGAAGCTGGCAGGTGGGATTAGTTTAGTTTGGGATTTTAGTCAGCATGAACAAGTTGGACCGAAGGATCTATTTCCATGCTGCATGACTCTGTGACTCCAGTTGCTAAAAAGCCCAGTAATAAATAATAACGCATGATGAACTCGTAATTTATAGACTCAGATTTTGTGACAAAGCTCCAGAACACAAAGACACTCAAACAAACAACACAGTGGCTGAATCTTGTACATTTTTGGATAAGTTCAAGTTGTATTTAATTTTTTTTTTTGGAGGTTTTTGTTTTGCTGCGATGCCTCTGACTTCTCTCACCATATCTTAGGAAATTTGCCTCATTAACTATCTACCATAGGTCGATGGCATCTTTACATCTGATTCCTGCCCCTCCTTGCCATGTGCCAGTCCCAGAACAACTGCTGAAAGTGCGGCACTCCCTGTGCTAACTTTGAAAGACCACTGTGCCCCTTAACAAGCATTGACAATCAACATTCACTCTCTTGGTACAGCAGCTATGAAGCCACTTTGCTCCTGGCACAAAACCAACGCAGCGGACACTCTTTTTGAATGAGCAACCCCTGCTCTCTCACCTCAATCACAGGTTAACTACCACGTCACACACTTTACCTGGCCCGTAGCTACATCCCATCCGTTAGGTCAGCACGACCCTGTCCCCAATGCCCACTGGACACTCATAGTCAGCCCTTGTCCTGTAAGGGAGCATCATATCCAAAGAAGCAATCCGACAATTCCAATTATGAGGTTTTACTCACACAGAAAGGGAAAGGTCACCCCAACAGAGCAAATCAGGTTTCAGTATCATGAGCAATGAATTTTGTTTTTTATTGTCCACAGTTATCTGCTGCATCCACCTCTTGCCCTTTGAAAATGGGTATCAATGAGTTTCTGTCTGGCTTGCGGCACCCTACGTGGCTGAACTCTGCCCTGGACAATGTTAGCTTCCTTGTCCCCCATGTCCTCACCTTCCTCCTCAGAAGAACACATCCATTTCCGCCCCCATTCCTCAGTATTCAGGAAATCGCCCCATCTCCTTTTCTAAATGTTCAGAACACAGTCTATGAGGATGACACAGCACACTCTGTCCAGGCTGATGGGAAGCTTACCTTAGAGCAGTTAAAACTGCAGAACTGCATCTTCAGCCACCCTGTTGAATGCTCAAGGCATGGGAGGCTTATATCAGCCCTTTGCATTGGTCAGGAGATGTACAATCAGCTATGGTCACACTGGGTATCTTTTGTCTCCCAGTTAACAGTCTTTAAAAGACTCCTGGATTCTCAAACGCACGATGTAAGAGAGTATGCTCTGGGATATAGGTGTCACAGCAGCTGCCGTGATATCGGGCACACATCTGCAGGGAAGGGCCACAGATCACCTGAAAGTTTATCGAGTGGAAGCCAGCTATGTTCCTCAATTCTACTGCCCAGTCTACAGCACTGAGCTCATCATTGGGAAACAAAGTAAACTGGTGGGACCTTACACAATGGCATTGGTTACTGTCTTGACCATTTCGACATGAATTTCGCATTTAATTTAGAATAATAAAAATAAAACAAGTAAACTTAGTTTCCAAATGATTCCAATGGCACATAAATTAATGGTTTTTTAAAAAAATACTTGAAGTAATTTTCAATGCAAATTTGTTTGATGTCAAACTTTGTAATTTACAATCAATGAGAATTATAGCATTAATTTGATTCAAATATATGTCAAACTGTTAATGCAGCTTATTTTTCTGTTAAAAAAAAGTTACGGTTCAAAATATCAATGCAACTGATGAATTATTCCTACATTTTTCTCCCATCCTCTGCAATTGATGACTCATGTTGGGTTACAGTGCCAAGATCACCAGCAGTGAATTAGACTGTTTATATGCATTCATAAAATGTGAGTTATGTTTATTGCCCAATCTTAATTGTTCTTGAGAAGATGATGGTGATTTGTTAGGTCGGTTTAGAGGGCAGTTAAGAGTCAGCTTTATCACGGTGGATTTGGAGTTATAAAAAGACTAGAGTGGGTATGGAAGACAGATTTCCTCCCAATAGGACCTCAGAATAAAATGGACTTTGTCATAACCTATTAATATCATGGTCACTACTACTGATGTTGTTTAGTAAATAAACTTAAGTTTCACAACTACTGCAGTGGCCTTTGAGCTCATATCTCTAGACCATTAGTCTTGCCCCTAGACTCTGCATCTAGGTTACGACTATTCATTTCACCACTCTTTGTTCGGCTGTTGTGGCTCAGAGGCAGTGTCCATACCTCTGGACTAGAAGATGGTTTAAGTTCTACAAGATCCAGAGCTATCATGACATGTCTGAATAAGTTGAACAAAAATGCCTAGATGACTTGCCATGTAATGTAATCAGTATGTTATAGTATTTTGCTTATACCAATTAGCCTAAATTGTCAGTGAACTGGTGTACGGTTTAAATGTCAATAACGTCATAATCAAGATGGCTAAGATGATACTAGTCATGTCATTGAAAGGGTATTGCTTCTATTGCAAAATGAACTTACCAGCTTGACTGTAGTTATCAGCATTTCTGGAGCATCAGAAAATTGCAGGGTTTTTTCTACTGATACCTCAGTTAGAAGTGATGGCCTTGAAACCTGACTATGAATGGTCAATGTTTCTGAGGTCCCAGAGACTAATTGAAAATAGCATCTGCAGCAGATTATGATACAACCATTGCAATCTTGGGTATGTGGACGTAGGTCCACAAGAGAAGCACCTGGTTTCCTCACAGAATTATGTCATGTCCTCCCACCCAATCTCTCATTGCCCCAGTTTCTAGCACATAGCAAGCTGGGATCAACTGTGACAGTAAACAATGAGAAGCTACAATCAGCAGCAATTGAGGAGCAGATTTTGTTCGGTAGAAAAGCTATCACTTCTTACCATACACCATGGACAGTGACAGCGCTCTTAGTGGAATCTTAGCAGCCTTTCAGCTCCCAACCTGTACCATTGCACATAAAATGTCATCGGAGCACTGCAGTAGGCACCCAACACAGACACCAAAGGATTTTAAAAGAGAGACTCTTAATGCCCCCTCTCAGATGTTAGATGCAGAGGGAATTGAGTTGTTGAATAAATTTGTTTTTGTTCTGGTTTTGGCATTGGCATTTATATTTGTGGCAAAGTGTGCACAAGATGTTCAGAGCAGTTTGAAGGAAGGCAGTAGGATTGCAGTAGTAAAGTCTGTAGTAGTAAGGGATTTGGGGTTGTTGATGGACCAGGGATGGATGGACTGTGCAAATGAAGAGCTTTAAGATGAGCTGAACAATGAGAACTCTAGAGTCAGGATCACTGGTACTTGCTGCTGCTCATGCTGTTGTACTTCTTCATATACTCCCCCTCCCCATTGCCCAATGCTGCTTTTGCACTTCTCCCAGCTGCACTCCTTGCTGCCCAGATGGTAGCAATTATGAGCAGCCACAATTAGATTTGCATTTCAGTAAATGCTATCTAGCATTATACTAGATTTACACAAGGTGCTACTTCATGCATGTTGAGTTTGCACTGATCTGCTAGGGTACATGTCATCAGTAAATTATCAAATGATGATACAAATAGGATGCCTTCAGATGTTGACAAAATTAATTATTATTTTTCACTCCTTGTGATTGAATTAGAATCTCCTGTCATTAACATCACAGACAATGGTTACTCTCACTGCCAGCAGGAACAGGGAAGTAGAGCAGGTACATAGAACAGGAACTTCTCTGCCTTGAGTTGACCGACTGGAAGACAGGTGCCAATGTTGGGAATTGATTACATCATTGACGCAACATCTGTCATTTTAACAGCAAGGGGAAAAAGGGAGAAAAGTGACGTCTTCCCGACAAGGCAAAATCATTAAGGTACAGCAGTTGGGGTCAGAGACATCCCAGCTAAATGAATTTTCAATTTACTGGTCTCCTTGTGGACCAAGATCAAGAGTTCCACTAAGAAACCCTGCCCCAGATTTCATCCCCTTGTCAATCCCGAAGAATTCACCTTGAGCCAGGAGTTAATCTCCAGTCACGACTAGTGGTCTCTTGATGCTCAATTTTCAATGATTACTTCACCCTGACTTCCCCATCATTTTGGTTAGGAAGTTGGCAAGCATTTATATTAAAATCAGTCAAGGATTGCCATTGTCCCTCTAATATGAGTTTGCGACTCATTTTGTCATGTTCCAGCATCAGAGCTACAACCGAACTGTTAATGTGAAGGAAAAAAAATTGCTTTCAACCTTGAATTTATTGAGGCATGCCGAAGAATATGGTACATAATACATAGCCCTAGAACTTCAATCACAATGTGAACATCAGTGTTTTAAAAATACTTAAGAAGAAAAAGACTTCAAAATAAATTATTTAATCAATATTGCTTTGAGGCACTCCCTAAATTGCTACATGGCGGCTAAAGAAATGATCAAGTACTTTGTGATAGCTGGAAATGCCCTTCATTTGTTTTTGGCAAACAGATAAAGCTTCTGGAGATTACTGCATAGATAATGGTAATGATTCAACATTCCCATGACCTCACAATGAACAGTCATGAGAAAGAACACAATAAAGTGTTTAATATCTAGATCAGCACTTTGCAGAAACCTTCCATTTATAAGAATAGGATGCAAAGATGAATCGATCAATAAAATACTTCTATCAAAATTTTTGCAACAACCAATATCTGCAAAAGAGTAAACATTAAGACATAACCCATCACAAACAAATATATTTAATACAAACTATATGGTGAAGATGTGATATGCTACCATTTAAATAATTATTATAAACAAATGTTTATGACTGAAATATATGTGAAATAGATTAAGTACTTTTATGAGCCCAGTACATGAATTACTTGCAGATGACTCAGTGTAGAAAACTCCAAAATACATAAAAGAGACTTGTATCAAAAGAAATTGTCCAATGCAAAGGTTACAGGGTATCTGAATGATGTTTGGTGAGAAAGTAGGAAATAGAGGTACTTCTACCGACCCTCCTACGGAATACATGTTGGCATATTGCCTCTTGCAGAATGTAAAGCACAATCAATACAAATCTTACCATTAAAAAGTAGATTATCTAAGAAGTCATTCATTCCCTTGCTGTCATATCTTGTTTCCTATTTTGAACAGAATTGAAATGAATTAAAGTCACCATGTTGGTTGACCACAAACCATGATTATTTTCCATCACTGTTTCTGGAAGGATTAGCAAATCTTTCATGCAGCATGATTTAAAATAATACGTCCTATTTATCAGACTTATTTTGTGTCAGGCTGGGCATGTTAAGGTAAAGGCCCTTATATTTATGTGACATCTTATACTGAAACAGTTTTGAGCATGACAATTGTTATGTACAAAAATATTATATTTTGCTATAGAAAGCAATCAGTTGTGATTTTAACGGGAAATTAAAATGCAAGCGAGATCGATCCATTTCACAATAGTTTATATCCTGTGCGTCTATTTAATTACATCGATATTCTTATTTTATTCTCATCAAAGGATTTGACTTTCATTTTTATCTCTGGTGTGAGATCCTTTTAAGAACTATAGATAACTTTGGTCACTATTGGTACAGGTTCATCACTGTTCTGTACAAATTAGTTATAATAGCTTCAATTAACAATTAAAAAAATGAACTTATTTGTTGTAAGAGGAAGAAAAGAACAAGGTTCACAAAAACAAGTGTCAAATACTTAGCTGATTGCTTATAAATGTCACATCAGAGAGGTTTAGATGGAGCACAGAGCTCCATGATATGGGTTGAAATTAACGCAGGCGGAGGAAGTAATTGTTTCCTGTCTCTGTCCAACTTCCACCCCATATTCTTACCAACCAAAATATGAATTGGTTCATTTTGCTTTTGAGTTCTAAAAGTGATGCACAATGCACTAAAGGAAATAGAAGTCCATTTGTAAAAGAATAATGTACATGTGTTCCAAGGTTGCAAGTCAGCTCACGTTAATTTCTGTTTAACAATCATACTTGTTTTTTTTCACACAGCATTCTGCAACGTCTATTGTTTCACATTTTGTACACCATTTGTTGCATTCAGTAATTCTGACATGCTGGTGGGGATTTGATTAAGGAAGGTGTCCTTAATCAAATGTCCTTCGGGGCATTTTCTCTACCCTCCTCGCGATTGCTTACTATTGCAGAGCTTGGAGTAGAGCTTTAAAATCACAACTGTTTTCTACACCATAATATACTATTTTTCTGTAGTGCAATTGTCTGGCTCAAATGTTTCAAAATGAGATGTCACGTCACTAGCTGGTGTCAGGAATGAGAATTGCCCATCACAGCTGGCTGTGCATGACCATTGCCTTGGACAGGATACATGGGAATCGCTTGCTGTTGAACACAATTTAACTGAAGGGATCAACCACTTGAAGTGTCACTGAGTGGAGCACATGTAGGCCAAGTGCATGTAGCTGCAAGAATGTACAAAATCCAGAGACTCCCATCTACCTGCCTCAAACACCATCTGCCCTGTCTGTGGCAGTGTCTGTGGATCTATTATTCAGCCATGGCAGAGCTCAACCCCATACTCTCCCACACCAGAGCAGAATCACGTCAGCCTCAATCCTGAGGGACTGCCAAAGAAAGAAGTGAAGAAAAAGTTATATTAAAATTGGGATTGTGTTTTTAAAATAATGTGCACATACTGTTGCTATGATAAATCAACTGGAGTACTCGACATTGCAATTCCTGCCAAATATATCATTAAAGTCCACTCTGTGGCTTTAGTAGAAGTGTTCAAAATGATAAAATAGACATGGTATACACAGATTATTTGCTTCCTATCTGAGATATGAGAAAAACAAGGGAGCAGACTCTGAGATAAGATCTGACATATAAAGGAAGAGAACCAAGGAAACTTCACAGAATAGGTATCAGAATGCTGATTCTGCTTGTTCAACAAACGCCAATCAAGACATTAACATGATTCCTGAAGAAGGGCTGAAGAAGGATTCCTGAAGAAGGGCTTATGCCCAAAACGTCGATTCTCCTGCTCCTTGGATGCTGCCTGACCTGCTGCGCTTTTCCAGCAACACATTTTTCAGATTCGGTCTTTCAAGCCAGCACCACCATTCATTATGATCATGGCTGATCATCCACAATCAGTATCCTGTTCCTGCCATTGCTTTGATCCCAGCTGATAGTAACACTGGACAAATTATGTGCCAGAGTAAAATCAAACTTTACAGATCATAAGTTTAATTCATACAGTTTGGTTACTGTGGTTAGTCACTAAATGTATGCATATGTAGCAATTAATTTTCTTTTAATAAATGAACACAAGTTTATTATACAAACATAAAAACTATATATATGACAATTTAGAAATATCTTAACTAAAACAGCAAAACAAATATTCAGTCCTTTCCCTAACAATATAGTTTACAAGATAATCAATTCCACTGAAGTATTACTCCAATTTTATCTTTAAGATTTCTTATTCAATTATCTCCTTCCAGTTTTGATTTCTTGCTGGTGATTTCTTGCAGGCTATTGAGGCCGAGAGAATTCTTTGCAGTCCTGATAGCCTGTACATCTTTTCACAACCTTATACATTTTTTTTACATCTGGCTTATTCAAATTTTTTACAACCTGGAGATTTCAACCAACTAAAAGCTCGCAGTCGAGAGTCTTGTTTTGTAAACTATCCTACTTTCCTTTTTGTTATGAAACAATTCTTCTGACCTGAAACGTGATTCTGGCCTCTAACCATCTGTCTTTCTGTTGTCATTGAACACAATTCTGTAAACATTCAGCAATTAACTCCATAGGTGCTTAACGTCAACTACATCTTGCATGGAAATTATGCCTTTAGTGCACTGTTCCATATGACTTTCTGACCTTTCAAGAAGCAAATAATATTCACAGATTTGAAATCAAAATCCATATTACCTCTGCTTCCAATCCAAATTGACATAAGATGATGACATACGATAAACCCTTATCATAGTATATGGTAGAGAACTGTCTAAAGACAGTATTTCTCCTCAGTCCTCTACACCTTGCAGCCTTGTGCTTTTCTCTTCTGTTGCTCATAACAGCCTCCTAATTTCAACTTAAAGTTCACCATTTCCTTAAACTTTCTTGAGGTATATCATCTAACTATACTTCAATCAGCTACTTCAGCATGTTCTCATGTCTGAGGATTATGCTACGCCAACCTTTCATTGATGCTGTTCACTAACTATCTACCTTTCTTCCTCCACCATACTGATAAGGTTTTCATTGGTCTTGCATTGTATCCAACTGACCCACTCCACCCTTCTCCAGCATCACATGTCCCGACGTTCTAGTCTTTGTGCAATTTTCTCAAGGTCCCCTTTTTAGCCAGTTCAACAAGAGACAGCAAGTCACACATGCAAGTCAAATCTTGGAAAGTGAGGTTCAGCAATGGATGACTGAGTTGAAACTGGATAAAAGCAGGATCTTGTGATTGATCATCAAGCTGTCCCCATATATGGTGCACTTTAGAGAGAATATAGCCACCCACTTGCTATTCAATGGCATCACTACCAATGAATTCCCCACTATCAATATCCTGGATGTTACCATTGGCCAGAAATTAAACTAGACTAACCATATAATTCCCATGGCTACAAGACCAAGCCTGAGGCTAGGAATCTTGTGGCAAGCTTCCTCAGTCTCCAAAGCCTGTACACCATTTAAAAGGCACAAGTCAGGACTATGATGGGATATTCCCTACTTGCCTGGATGAGTGTAGCTCCAACAACACTCAAGATGTGTGACAACATTGAGGAAATAGCAGCCTACTTGATTGTGGAATGCGGTGGCAAACATTTACTCACTCCATCACCAATGCTCATTAACAGCAGTGTGTGTAATCTACAAGATGCACTGCAGAAATTCACTAAAGACTCTTAAGCAGCACTTTCCAAACACATGAGCCATTCCATCTAGGACAAGGGCAGCAGATACATGGGAACACTACCACTTCTAAATTCACTAGGAGAAAGTGAGGTCTGCAGATGCTGGAGATCAGAGCTGAAAATGTGTTGCTGGAAAAGTGCAGCAGGTCAGGCAGCAACCAAGGAGGATTCCTGAAGAAGGGCTCATGCCCGAAATGTCGATTCTCATGCTCCTTGGATGCTGCCTGAACTGCTGCGCTTTTCCAGCAACACATTTTCAGCACTTCTAAATTCACCCCAAGCTACTCATCGCCCTGACTTCAAACTGTATCACTGTTCTTTCAGTGTCACTGGGTCAAAATCTTGGAACACCCTACCTGGTGGCATTGTAGGTCCAGCTACAGCTCATGGACTGCAGTAATTCAAAAAGGCAGCTCACTACTAGTTTCTCAAGTGCAACTAGACATGGGCAATAAAAACATTGGTCCAGCCCTATCCCATGAATAAGTCAAAAAATAAAGTAAAACTGAAACACTGTTCTTATCAGGTAGTTTTGAACAAGTACACTTGTAAGTAAGCTCAAAGGAAATGAGGGAATAAAGTTCTGTTATCTGTTGCTGAGTACTTCAAAATACCCTTCAGTCGATTTGTGAGAAATATTTAGGAAAATAAGGAATGTGATATAACTTAACAGAGTCCGGTATCCTGTCACTAGGTCCCCCTTTATTTAGATGTGGACAGTCTTTAACACTGATCCAGCTCTCTCAGAATCAACTCTCAGAGTGAGCAGAACCTCTGACACTCCTGTTTGTATTGTTAGCCAGAGCGCCCTGATTGAGGTTGTTAATCTTGTCTAATCAGGGAACTGATATTTTGTATTGTTCAACTGGCTGACCTCATTATAACCATTACAAAATGCAAGACACATGCACTTTCCACAGAAAGTGATTAAATAAGCCCTTTAGTATAATCACAGGTGCTTTAAAAGTACCATATTATTTATTTTAAACAATAAATATTGGAAGTCAAAAAAGCTGTCCAATAAAGCTGTCCCGCCTCAGGCGACTGACTGTGTGGAGTTTGCACGTTCTCCCCGTGTCTGCGTGGGTTTCCTCCGGGTGCTCCGGTTTCCTCCCACAGTCCAAAGATGTGCAGGTCAGGTGAATTGGCCATGCTAAATTGCCCGTAGTGTTAGGTAAGGGGTAAATGTAGGGGTATGGTTGGGTTATGCTTCGGCGGGTCGGTGTGGACTTGTTGGGCTGAAGGGCCTGTTTCCACACTGTAAAGTAATCCAAAGTAATCTAATCTAATCTAAACTTACAACATTTGCCAAAAGTACAAAATAACACTTTTGGTTGTTAAGTCAAGGCCAAGCAGTGCAGGATTGAAAGCCATCAGGGTTTAAACAACGCTGAGAGGGTCTGGTAAATCAGGAAATAATTACTAATGACCTCCAAATCTCCATTTTAAATTTCTGGAAAGTGTAAGAACCTGGAAGGAATAAGTGACATTTGGAGATTTCTGATTCTGAATGTCATGGAAAATTTGATCCGAAGTTGGAGATGATGTAATGATTCTTGGTTTCTACACGGTGTGGTTATAGGGTGCCATTTTTAAGATTACAAGAATAAAAGGAGAGACTGCAGCAGCGTTAAGAATCTAGATAAGAAACATTTTAGAAAGAAAATATATGTGAAAATGAAGGATTACCTATTAGATGGTAATATTTTTTCTCACGTTGTCTCAGAAAAGAAGAGAGATTTTAATAGTGACCTCAAAAAGGGGAGCAAACTTATCAGATTGTTTTTATGTAAACAGTGCAGAATTGAAGAGGGAAAACAATCTGGTTTGACCTCAACCTTAGTGGAACTGAGATGACTGGTAGATAAAGAGTGATTATGCATTGTTAAGCTGGTAGCTGAGCAGCAAGAATCATACAATCTCTACAGTGTGGAAACTGGCCATTCGGCTCAACAAGTCCACACCGACTCTCCAGAGAGCAACCTACCCAGATCCAATCCCCTTTACCCGGTATTTACTCCTAACTAATGCACACATCCCTGAACACTGTGGGCAATTTAGCATGACCAATTCACCTAACCTTTGCACATCTTTGGACAGTGGGAGGAAACCGGAGCACCCAGAGGAAACCCACACAGACACGGGGAGAATGTGCAAACTCCACGCAGACAGTTGCCTGAGGCTGGAATCAAACCCAGGGCCCTAGCACTGTGAGGCAGCAGTGCTAACCACTGAGCTACCGTGCCAGCCTAAACTTCAACTTTCAAGTCAAAAAGTTATTGGGGGCAATTTCAACTTAATCCAGCCAGCCTTATTTTATTTTCCTTTGATTATACTTCAAAATAAACACAGTAGGCATTTAAAACAGGCAAATCAGACAAATGGTGTCCTTCTGCACCATAACAATTCTGCAATTTTCTGAAATGGCCCAATGTCATCTTTTTCCTGCTGAGTGGGTTAGGTCAAATTTACCCGAAGAATGTGTGTTTATTATATTAGTTCATAGATGTTGGCATTGCTGGTGCTCGGACAGCACTTACTCCCCAATCCTAACTTCATGTGAGAAGGTGAATTTCCTTTTGCAGTCCTTTTGATATCAGTACACTCGAAGCGCTATAAGTGAGGGAGCTCTATGATTATTACCCAGTGATAATGAAGCAATGCTTAGGGAGGAACTTGCTGCTCTTGTCCTCCTAAGTGTTAAAGGTCAGAGGTTTAGAAGGTACTGTCAAAGGAGCTTTGACCAGCTGTTGCTGACCATCAGTACACTCGAAGCGCTATAAGTGAGGGAGCTCTATGATTATTACCCAGTGATAATGAAGCAATGCTTAGGGAGGAACTTGGTTGAAACTTTATTGCTGGAACAGCACAGCAGGTCAGGCAGCATCTAGGGAACAGGAGATTCGACGTTTCGGGCACAGGCCGGTTTAGAAGGTACTGTCAAAGGAGCTTTGACCAGCTGTTGCTGACCAATTTGTATTTGATTTTTCTGAAATGGTTTGATAGAACTGAGTGGTTTACTGGAACATTTCAGAGTACACTTAACTTGCATGTATTTGAGAAATTTGATTGGAAGTTGGCTGAGTGACAGGGAACACAGAGACAACAGGAGAACAGTGTTTGGTGGGGATTCCTGAAGATAATATTTTAGAAGCAGTGTTTTCTTTGATGGAATGACCTACGTCTGGAGATGCAAAGCATCATTTCAAAATTTGTAGACTACACAAAGCTTGGAGGTATTGTGAATTGTGAGGAGGACTGTGAATACAAGATCAATGAGATTATGCTGGAGCTGTTAGTGAGGCATCAGACATGTGCGAGTCTGGTTGCAACACTATAGGCAGCATGTGATTGCACGAGAGAGGTCAAAAGACATTCACCAGCATGCTGCCTGGGCTGGAGCAATTCAGCTATGCAGAGGGACTACATAGTTTGGGGATGTTTTCCTTAGAGAAGGCTGAGGAGGACCTGATTGAGGTCTTGAGGGGCATAACATTTCCTTTAGTACTAGGGTCAAAAACCAGTTGCCACAATTTTTGCAAGAAGCATGAGCTTTAGAGGAGATTTGAGCAATTTGTTTTCATAACGAGAGGGTTGTGTGTATATGGAACTCACTGACTAAAAGGGTAGTGGAGGCAGGAACCCTCAAGACAACTAAGAACTAGATTAGATTAGATTACTTACAGTGTGGAAACAGGCCCTTCGGCCCAACAAGTCCACACCGCCCCACCGAAGCGCAACCCACCCTTACCCCTTACCTAACACTACGGGCAATTTAGCATGGCCAATTCACCAGGCAATTTAGCATGGCCAATTCACCTGACCTGCACATCTTTGGACTGTGGGAGGAAACCGGAGCACCCGGAGGAAACCCACGCAGACACGGGAAGAACGTGCAAACTCCACACAGTGTCGCCTGAGGTGGGAATTGAACCCAGGTCTCTAGTGCTGTGAGGCAGCAGTGCTAACCACTGTGCCACCGTGCCGCCCACTACTTAGATGAACATTTGAAATGTCATTACATGCAAGGTCACAGGTCAACCACTTGAAAATGGGACTGAAATCAATGATCATTGCAGACATGTTGGCTAAAGGACCTCTTTTTGAATGGTAAAAAAAAAACTCTACGATAGATTTCTAGGGGGCTGAGGCTGATGAAACAGGCTGATATATGGCAGATGTAATTTCATGAGGAGTGGAACCTTTGACTGAGTGGGTAGGTTTTAAGTAGATACTCCAGTGATATAGCAATAAAAAGATTGGGAAATACAACATTCCTGGCAAATCTCAACATATATGAAAAAGAGGCCAGAAGAAACATCAATAAACTATGCATAAATTTGAGGAAGCAATACACAGAGGTAATCATATATTACCTCTTATTTTAGGAAGGGCACAATACTCAATACACTAAATATTGAGTGCTTGACACCTTTGAGTCCAATATTAGATATATATTTGGTGGCAGCAATGCATGACTAAACATCAAAATTCACATTTGTTCTTCTGTTCATGAGAAGGGTCACTGAATCCAAAGCTCTACTTTCTCTCCTCAGATGCCGTGCGTTTCACCAGCAATTTCTTTTTTTGTTCTTGATGTCCAGTATCAATGATTCTTTGGTTTGTTTTGTTCTTAATTTGTAAGACTTGGGCATCACTGGCTGGCCAGCATTTATTGCCCACCCCTAGTTGCCCTTGAGAAGGTGATGTTGAGTTGCATTCTTGAACCACTGCAGTCTACCTGCTGTAGGTTGTATTTGGGAGGGGATTCCAGGATTTTGACCTAGCAACAGTGAAAGAATGGCGATATATTTCCAAGTTAGGATGGTAAGTGGCTCGGAAGGGAACATGAAGAAGGCTGGTGGTCCTAGTATCTGCTGCCTTTGTCCTTCTAGATGGAAGTGGTTGTGGGTTTGGAAGATGATGTCTGAGGATCTTTGATGAATTTCTGCAGTGCATCTTGTAGATGGTACACACTGAGCCTCGCTGGTGGAGGCAGTGCATGCGTGTGGACTTTATTTTTGTTACAATGCACACATTACTTTTAATAAGCTGTACGATGGGTGATGTTGGAGGGGGTGGGAGATTTACAGTATATACCTGGAACTCTTAAAACATCCACGGGACATATACTGCAACTGCATGACTATGGCAAGGAGGGGAGAGATCCAGCAGAAAGGAATGCTGTTGCCTGTGGCTTTCTTCCTGCTGCCTGCATTCCTCAGTGTATTGCGCAAGGTTGCCCTCAGCATTCACCTCCTCTATGAATAACTATGAATAAAGAGACGCAGCTGCTGGGGATCAGGTTGCGAGCCGGCTCACCCAACCCTCCGAAACCCTCCGCCGCTTCATTGAATACCAGAGTGGAAAGAAAGTAGTCCACCCATTCTCCTCTTCCCTCGGAGCCCCGACATTGCAAAATCAAAAGCACGGGAGGAGCAACCTTGCTTTGCATCAGCACCCTGGAAGTGCATGATCCCGTGCTGCGGTAAGAGCCGTGGTCCTGGAGAGGTTTGAAGCTCTACACACACACACACACAGGGCGCGGAGGGATATCACCTACTTTCCCAAGTAAAGGGGGACTAACCTGATCAGCAGCGGTGACGCAAGGACCTTGATTGACATGCCGGCTGGCCAATGGGCTGCGGGCTCCCGGATGATTGACAGCCTGGGGGATCCGGGAAGCGGGCCATTGACTTATCAGGGTTAGTGTAAGGCGCAGTGGACCGCAGTCAGCGATTGCATTGAATGGGAGTTAGTGGTGCTGTTGCTACTGCTGCCGCCGCCGCTGACATTACTCAGATTGCAGCCACGTAAGTAATAGACAGGCAGCGGAAAGGAAGAGGAAAAAGAAATCATGTCTTATGTCGGCTGTTGCTAAAAGGGATCGGCCCCGTTCTATCGGGCATCCCTTTATCTAGTGCAAAAAAAAATTTGCAGATATTTTTCTTTCCGGGACATTTTTGATTTGCAAAACAAAAAAAAATTCCAAAAACAAAGCAACGTTCTGCATCCCAAGGTCGTCATCTCCGCAACTGTGCAGTTGCAAAGGCATCTGGAGTTTATCAGTTTCATCGCTGTGCTTGGGGGCATTAAGACTGTTCGGTGGGAACACGATACCATTGATCTCTTTTGTCCTTGACTGTTATATTTTTAAAATTATATACGCACATCTCATAGGTGCTTGCCAATATTGGAAAGCACTCGCCAGCCAAAGACTTTTTTTTCTCTTTCTCTCTCATGAGTGCGTACGTGCAAAATAAATCTCCTTGAAAGTTGTACTTGGACGTTGCAAAGCAGATGACGAGAGGGTGAATGCCGTACTCTTGTTTGATGATAGTTTGAGGCGATTTTGTTTCAGCTGCAAAGAGAGAAAGACGGCTACAGAGGGAATTGGACGCCATCTAGAGTCGGAGGCTGAGGAACTGAGTGGGTTCCCCTGAGTCGATCGTCACCTGGTTGGCTTGTGTATGTAAGCCACTCTCTCTCTCAGTCATTCACTCGTTGCGGCGCATACCCTTCCGTAACCACAGGAACAAAACGCATTGTGAACTGGCGTTCCACTTTCCACTTCGACAAAAATCAGGGCTCTGATTGCATTGGGCTGCTCGCTCTCTAACAGCTGCATTTGTATGACCTACCCGAATCATCTATGCAAAAGACAAAAGCTGTAGCAATAAACACACAGTCTGCATTATTCCTACAAATGGTGCTCGTTTTAAAATAAAGAACTCATTTTACTGCTGCTGGAGGAACACGCAAAAAAAAGAGCTGGACCTACAAGTCTCGACCAAAGTGCAAAAGAGACGCTTCTACAGTTTGTGGAGTTCATTTTTAAATCCTTTTTAAACTACTGTCAACAAACGTGGACGCTTGTCAGTAAAACCCTTTTGTTTAACAGGACCACTATTTACAGCCACATGAACATACAGCGATCCAGTCCAATCAGCATTGTAAGGTATGGACGGTCGAGACATAAGAGTCATCACGAATATGAAGAATTGTCTTGTGTGAGGACTAGTGACTGCAGCCAAAGTTTCAGCCCGAACCTAGGCTCACCCAGCCCACCTGAAACTCCGAACTCTTCTCATTGCATTTCTCAAATCGGACAGTATCTATTGTTGGAGCCTTTAGAGGGTGACCACGTGCTTGGGGCAGTGCATTTGCATAGCGGCGAGGAGCTCGTTTGTAAGGTAAAAAAAATACACACACACACACCATTAGTTTAACCAGCGAAACAGCATTCGATTCAGAATCAATGACGTGTGCACACAGTGTAACATACAATACCCTAGAGGCAAATAAATTGGAAGTACAGTCTTTTGTTAACAAGACGTAAGAGTTTAAAACAACTTAAGGTATTGAATCCATTGAAGTTTAGTAAATTTCTAGAGCTTTATGAAGTTCATTCGGTAACTCCCTTTTAGAAGGGGATATTTACTGAAACTTTTAAGCTGCACCATAAGGATTAGAAACTAATGGGCCATTGTATTCGATTTTTATTTTAGCCAAGCATCTGTGGTTTAATGCAAGGCAGAGAATACATTGGGTCTCTTAAGTCTTAACCCATATTGCTGCTTATTGTAGTAGGAGGAAAAGATGTCGGATTTCACTCTTTTTGTTTCCACAGGTATTCGACGTTAGCCGATATCAAGAAACATTAGCAGCTTATTTTTATCTGTCTGCCCACGAAAGCATCAACCAGATAACAGAAATTTTGCTGGGGGAGCAGCGATCGTATGTTTTCTTTGAGAAGAGTCATGGGGATATGCATTCATTTGTACGCACTTGCAAAAGGCTCAGGGAGGACGAGGCAGCCAGACTGTTCCACCAGATAGCCTCTGCTGTAGCGCACTGCCATGACAATGGTGTGGTCCTGCGAGATCTCAAACTAAGGAAATTCGTATTTAAAGACGAGGAACGGTAGGTTTGGCAACCAGTCCATCAAATATAACATAAGAGGTTTTGACATAGTGATACAGGACTGCAATCATCTCTGGACGAAGTAACACTCTGCATTTTTCGTTTAAACTGCTACACTCCGGTGATCTGTTTTTGTCAATGACGTTATATGAACTGGTAAATAAGGTTGTTCCGCTGTTGGTTTCTGTTTAGATTGAGGCTTCGGGGTCTGAAGTCTCTCCCATTACCTAGTTTCTTACAACTTATTTATAAAGTTGACTCAAGCCTTTTTGTCCTCCGAGTGGGTCTCATTACATTTCAATCGAACGAGAGCAATTTGTTTATTTTTTTCCTCTGGGATGGTGTTGGGGGGGTGTGACGAGGTAAATAGGCAATAACGATATCGGACTATTTATTAGACCAGCTCCCCCTATGTGAAAGAAGACTGTAGTTTCATCTTTCTGCTCCCTGGCGTTTAGCGTTGTTGATCAGGTTAGGGGCCATCAGACGGTATTGACATGGAAGGGCTGCTGTGTTACAAGATTCTGTGTCCTTCCCACGCACTGAACCCGAGGTCACAACCTTGCAGAGTACAGTAACGGAAGGAGTCAGCTTTTGTAGCTTCACGGATTTGGTGCAAAAAAACGACCAACGTGCTGCTGACGTGCGAGTGAATTCGATTCTAGATTTGATTCCCGAAGCTGGGCTAAATATCCACTCACTTTGAAAAGAAAATAGTTTAATTGAACATATGTCCGCTGTTGTCCTTATTCCCGTTAATGTAAACAAAAGGCGACTTTAAGCAATCTGTGGCACAACAGAGTAAGGTACTACCTATATTTTGTTTTACTTAATTATTGTTATGGCCAAGTAGGGTTGTGAGTTAGCTGCAACTCCCATGAATTGTACAAATGTGGAGTCACTCGGTAGAGCGGTGGTTGGATTTGTTTGGGTGAGCTTGCTAAATATATTGCTGAAAATGAGTATCGGTGTAACTGCAGTGAATGCTAGTAAATGGGAAGAGCAGTGCACTTTAGCTGGGAAGGTCGCCGTGTATTGCAAATAAAGAGCGGAATGCCTCCATTGCACATTTCAGCACTTGCATGTGCACCGGTCCATGGATGCACAGTGCAAAATCACTCTCAATGCTAATTCCTCACAAAGCCGCAGAGATAGCCGCTTGTTTGCAATACACAGTGGAATCGTACTTTCGACGGATACGTCTTATGTTGCAATTTGCATGTTTTCTTTTCAAATTTGCCTCGATAAGATCGGTATGGGGATAATCTGGCTTGTGTGCAGTCTTAAAACCGCTCCTACACGTCGTGGTTCATCAGCTTACAGTCTGCAGCTCGCTGCTAAAGCGGACAGTGTGTGCAGCTGCTAACTCAAACTGCAGCGTTGTATTCAGCTCTTTGAGATGTGGGCTGGGTGAGGTGAGGCTTACCCTGGTGACAGGTTCCCCAACTCTATGGCGACAGAAGCGTGTTTCCGGCGGCTTGCTCTGTGGTCTCATTCACACAGCAATGGGAAGGCATTTACAAACACGTAGTTTCCTTTCTGCTACCTCGACAGCTGTTTAGCAACAATCTGAAGAGGTTTATTTTGCTTTTTGCTTTGCAAAAACAAAAAAAAAGGCATTGCCTTCTCCACATTTCCTATTGAAGGCTGCCTGAGCAGAAGCTGCAGATAGATTGTCGTTGACTTAATTTATAAATAAGGTAACACTAGTTTGCTCCCAGTATCATCAAACAAAGGTTCACGTTTTTAAAAAATGGAGTCCAGCTAATACAGAATTGAATCACACAATGAAAGCACTCTCACTGTGTTAGCAAAGGATCAAACACTCTTGTGCACATGGAAGACATTGTAGACTGGCAGGTGCTTCATACCCCTTGTCCACAGCCATCTGGGTCTGGACAAAATGAGGAAAACAGAAGAGCAGAGTGACTCAGACTGTGATTGTGGAAGGGGAAGTTGCCTCTTTATAGTTACTTTAACTGCTGCAGCCAATAAAGGTTTTGAGTCGAAAGCCATCCAACAGGTTTCGAAGTAATCGTGTTGTTAAACCAGAAAAGTTACAATGTAGCTTTTTAAAATATCCAAATTTGATAGCAAGCTACTTTTTTTAAAAGGTGCCTTTTTGGAAGGATGTTTTCATTTCATACTAATCTTTGTCATTGGTAAGTTGAAAATTCCTGTTTTAAAAAACTTGTCACCTAATATTGGAAAACCTAAATTTTGTTAATCTTCAACAACTCATACTCTCTACATTGAGAACATATTTACTACAAGTAACATATATGGCAGGCTAATATCAGCATAAGTGTTCTAGTATTTGCTGATACCTCACTTGAATGGGAAATTGGAATTGGTGGCAGTCCTTACTGTTCGCGGGCTCTATATTTGGGTTGGTTCAAAGGGGTGGTGTTCCTACATTTTAAGTATCACCCTGAGCTTCAGCTCTGATTCTGTTGTGAACTGATAATTTACTTTGTGTGCCACATATTAACTAATTATTTGCTTGCATAACAAATTAGTCATGCATTCACTTAATGCTTTGTGGGAGGTCACTTGAGACTTTAAATTAGCTTGTGGAATCTAGTGTTGGAAGTGAAATATGTATCGATGATACCATTGATGTAAAAAGTTTTCTTCCATTGGAATGAAAATTGCAGAAAAAGGTTTCAAATTACTTAACTCGGCAGGCACAGGAATTCTTGCACTAATTCTATATATTTAAATAAAAACACAAACAACAGTTATATGTAAAACTTAATTTCCCCAGCAGTGAAAATGTGAATCTGGATAATTGGCTCTCAGTTCAAAAATGTTCCTTGCTCTGGTCACAGTACAGTCCTTATTACTTTAGTAATTCACATATCCAAGGTTATATATTTCTGTAAGCTTGTATTAATTGTCCCATTATAATTGATTTTTTCTGTAATTTTTAAAGAGTGCCATGGGATAATCTTTACATAAGTTGGCTGACCAAAAGTTTCAGAATTCTTTTTGGAAAATCTAGCCACTGCATGTAACTGGTTAAAATGAGTGTGGAAATCTTTCTAAGCAGAGCATCGAGAAATGTTCCTGAATGAATGAAGTATTTATTTCTAGGGCTTCAGCAAACTTTATATCATGTATCTCATTATATGTAGCATCAATATCTAGAAAAAGTGTACTTCTTAATATTTTATGAATGAAGTATGGGATTAACAACAGTCACAGTGTGAACCAAAATATTCAAAATTATATCATGCAATATAGGTTGAGAATGGTGCTTTCTGAGCATTAAGTTGTGACTAATTGTAAATTAGTCTGTCACTAGGTATTTGATAAATATGTGGAAATAATGCCCTATTTGTTAATTCATTTAGGGTACCATGCACCTGGGACTACTTTGATTATTTGACACATCCTGAATTGTGTTGCCTGGCAACAACAGTGTAGATGATGCTGAATTTCTGGTAGCCAGGAACAAGTGGTTGTCTGGATGGTGTAGTGCCTATTCATGGTATGCTTAAGATATGACTCCCACCTACCTCTGCCTAGTCTTGGGATGGATAAGATGTGTCAGCAGCAGATGTCTCCAAATTCTGGCATACCTACTTAGCTGTAGGTGTCACCTTCCCTAGTTGCATTGCTGCAAGCTGAAGTCATGTTCTAGAAATTCAGTGTTAACCTTGAAATTAACAACAAAGGATAAATGTTGCGGGTATTAAAACCATTTTTCTAAATTACAATTCCTAATCCCTGCTGACTGCAACAGCTCTTTGACAGCTGGATTTCAAATAAACTTCCTACCATTTACTCCAAATATGTGTATGCTAATTATATATCTTCTTTTCTTAATTGCCCCATTAGCTGGTATGATTTGGTTTGTAGAATTTTCTGAGCTGCTTCAGCATGATAATTTAAGGATTCTTTGTATGTGCTGGAGGGGTGATGGGTGGCTCAGCCAACCACATTTTGAGAAGAAGTAATGGGCTTTAAGTACTTGAAAGTTTTGAGAGTAGATTTACTTCTTCAACAGTTAATGCATCATTTTGCACAATTTGTTTGTCTCCTGAATAGTTGTTCTATCTCTGTTACCAGGACTTCATTACTATTCTGTAAGTGACCAATTTCCTAACTTACGTTGTTCTCCTTCAACCTTTTGGGTGTGGTGACTCATTTTAATTTATGGTCTCTGGTGTTTTGGGACTTCGGTCACTTGAGCAAGGTGCTGTTTCTGCATGGGTTTAAATGATGGAGACAATGAGGGATATTGCAATAACCTTAATCCTGATTCCACATACACACTCTTTTCCCCAACAGTGAGCCCAATCTTGATCCCAGGCCTTTACTTTGTCCTCTTCCTCAACAGAAGATCTAGCTTGGTGATGTGAATTTCTGAGTTAATCTAGTGGAGACCAGAGTTTGGACTTCTGTCTATGAAAAGTTTTTGCATGTACATGTAGCTGTATTCCACATTTATGATCAGACCTCTGAAAGACTGAAGCTGTGATAAACACGTATAATTTTATAAAATAGCAACATTTTTAATGGTTAAAAATGTTTAACCTGAGGCAGAGTTCATTAAGACTTCCTCCCACTAGTCCAAGGCTGTGCAAGAGCTGAGTGTGCATGTAACCAGCGTACTAACTGAGCATTAATGCTATCCAAATGAAGTGTCGCAACAAGGACGAGACTGTGTTCAGATAACAAAATAAATTGCCACATTCCTCTCCAAGTTGTGCAATTGCAATTTTTATATTTATTGCGTTGTGGTGTTTTGAATTATTTGATTGAATAATGCTTTGTTTATTTGTAATACTCTTTGAACCTGCAGAGAGCTGTCATTGATGTGGGAGTCTGCCCCATTCAAAGTAGATTGCTGCTGTAATTTGCTCCCAAACAGCGTCTGTTTTGTTCATATACTCTGGTTCAACAAACAATTCCATTGTTAGAAATATTGCCTACAGTATAAATGCTATATTGTATTACTTTTTTTTAACTCTTCATTGCATTGTTGTTTTTAGTACGTTTCTCCCATTTCTTCTATACTTCACTGTTGATTTGTGTAAATTGGGCACATGAGAGTGACAACCAAATATGTCCACACTCTAATATCCTAGGAATTGATATGTCAAAGAGCTTATTCTGTGACAGCTGGTGCATTGAATTTCATCCATAATCTCATGCACAGTATCACTATGGAAACAAACTAAGATGGCAGTGCAAATTGCATGAAACATTACTTTGAATATTTAAATGCTATTCTTCAAAGGTTCTGAACAAATTTTGTGTTGGCTTAGCATACACCAGAGCAGACGTTGTGGAACTTTCATTTTTTAATAGAAGGTGAACTGATTTACTTTGATATGAACAACACAATATAATTATACCCTTTATTTTGAAATGGAGATCCAGGAACAAAAGTACCTGGATGTATTTTTGCAGAAATCAGTTAAAGATGGCAGGACAGACTGAGAGCTGTTGATAAAGCATATTGTATATTAGTTTTATCATTAGGGGCATGGTACAAAAGCAAAGAAGCTGTTAAATCAAGATAAATCAACATTTTGGCCTCAACTGGAGTTGTGGGCACCACATGTTAGAAAGGATATGAAGGCATTAGAGAGGTTGGAGAACAGATTCATGATAATAGTCTTCGGGATGAGGAATTTCAATTATGTTGGAAAAATCAACACTGAAGATCAGGTTGGCATGACAGCGACAGATGTATTCAAAATCACTGAGGGGTCTGAACAGAGTAAATAGGAAGAAACTGTTCCTGTCAGCAAAAGGAATCTCTGTTGAAATTGGGATGCTGGAAAAGCACAGCGGATCAGGCAGCATCCGAGAAGCTGGAGAATCAACGTTTCAGGCATAAGCCCTTCATCACCTGCTGTGCTTTTCCAGCACCCCACTCGACTCTGATCTCCAGCATCTGAAGTCCTCTCTTTTCCTGGCAGAAAGAATCAGTTTAAAGTGCAGTAATTGACAAAAATTGAGATATGACCCAAATCTCTTTTAATGAAGCAACTGAATGGGATCAGGAATGCACAACTTACTGCTAAAGTTATTTGAACTTTACACGGTTAAAGGGGCAAAATGCAGGAAGTATTGAATTATAAACTGAAGCATCAATATAATTCCATGAGTAAAAACATTGTCATATGCAAACATTGAAACTCTGGCATCCACTAGATTTAACTCAAATTCACATCACGAGTAGAGAAATTCACATCCTCAAGCTAGATTCTTGATTTGACTTTCTGGCTTTCAAGGAAAACCAGATACCAAGTTTTGTGCTTATTAACATTTGAGCTGGAGTTGTAATACATTGGGAGATTCTGTATTAATCCATTTAAAATAATGTTCTCTTGATTGCCTGCTTATTACATTTCTTCTTCAGTATGGGATTTTGTTAAAAGCTGTGCTTTGAAATAAGAGAGGCTGACCCGCAATGCCTGCCCATATAACTCTGCACAATTGTGTGGTGAATTGCCAGCACTGAAAAACATATTTGATCCATGTCCTCCTTTCTGTTCCTGAACCTGGATTTTGTGGTGGATGGCAAGAGGAAGTCTATGACCTATTTTCAAATTTGGAATTGGATGTATCGGGAGCCAGAAGAAATGTTATAGTCATTGAATTTCCATTTCATGGATTTTCTGGTTAAAAGTCCTGCTGTTAAGCCCATAGCTTTTAAAATGGAATGGAGAGATTTCATTTCTTGTTACTCTAATAATGAATGTTCCTTGCTCTTAAGACCAGTAGTATTGGTTTTTGATTCTTTCACTTATTATTCTAAACGCTGTGCATATCTAGTTGACTGTAAATTGGGTAATATCTAACAGTAGCTATGTTAATGTGAAATGCAGAAATGTCAAGTCTGCCATATTCAAGGTTTATATGTACACCCATTTGTTACACCATGTGAAAGTTCCAGCCAGATGTTAAAGTCATTTGTAATTTTTGGAATGCTTTGTTTCTTTGAATTTCAAGTCATTTGCTTGACAAGATGTGACGCTTTTCTTTTGTAGGACACAAGTGAAGTTGGAAAGTTTGGAGGATGCTTATATCTTGAATGGCGAAGTTGATGCACTCTCTGACAAACATGGATGTCCAGCGTATGTGAGCCCTGAGATCCTTAACACCAATGGCAGCTACTCTGGTAAGGCAGCTGATGTTTGGAGTCTTGGTGTAATGCTGTACACGATGCTGGTTGGACGGTATCCCTTTCATGATGTGGAACCAAGTTCACTCTTCAGCAAGATTCGACGTGGCCAGTTTAACATTCCAGAAACTCTTTCCCCACGGGCTAAATGCCTTATCCGTAGCATTTTGCGTCGTGAGCCTTTGGAAAGGCTGACATCCCGGGAAATCTTGGACCATCCCTGGTTTGCCTCTGATTTTGCAGCTTCTAGTTCCGGATATGGTGCTAATGAAAAAGAAGCAGCTGATCAGTTGGTACCTGATGTGAATATGGATGTTGACTTGGACCCCTTTTTCAACTGAGTTTGCTCACAGTTTGAGTGTTGTCGAGAAGATATTAACAGCTGGTACCCACCACGTGGAATCCTTCCAGAACTGATAAATGGTACCTCGAATCGACCTAGCTTGGAAGCAAAAATGGTGCAGATGTACAGTGACTTAAAATGACTGAGAAGAGTGGGATGTTTCAGGGTTGACATGTAGCACAACACATTGGGTGGTTCTGCTATCAAGTTAGATTGATTTGGGAGGAAAAGGCAGTGTAAAATGTTGCAGTTTCTCATCTCATGGAGCCACAGAGAGGGCTGAATACTGCACCCATGCATAATTGTGCAGTTCATCACTCATTTTATGATGGTTACAAATCACAAATAGAAACTTAATTAGCCTCGACACAATGTAACACATTGGCATCGCACTGTTAATTATTTTCCTTCTCTCATTATTCAGGGAACGTACAATCCTCCTATAAGAGTCTCCTAAATTTGTTTCTGATGTTTAAACATTTTATTCAATGTGTTTCATTAAAAAATAATTAGGTGCACACACACCGACATAAAATGCGGGTGCTAAAGGAAATGCTTGTGTTTATATGTAGCTACTTTCATTATCTTGTGTATTTTTTTTTCTTTCTGAATAAACTTAATATTGTCAGAAGCAGAGCATTTTTAGTGCTCTGTTCCCTAAGAGGGAATAACTCATCTGTTGTGTGTACAGTACTTCAGTGCAGATTGGCAGGAGCTATTGAAATGAAATGTCATGTAATTTCGCTGGAAGGGAAGTCCTTATTGGCAAACATTCAGGGTTTGAAATATATCTACTGGAACCATTGTATTAATGCAGAGAAAATGTGTATTACCCAATATTACCAATAGTACAATCTTTACTGATTTGGTAGTTTGTTTATTTTGGACTTCAGTATTCTAAAACAGTGTTAAGATGTATTTTGTATTTTACCTTTTTTGTTTTCACTGGTCATCGGTCCGATCTCTGTTGAAGCATGGTGCTGTAAATGGTATGGCAATTAAGTTGAACGATCATATCCCAGATTTCTTTTTAACCTAATCTTCTTGAAACCAATTAAATTATTCCTTTTTTTTTCTTTGAAAAGTGCCCGCATTCCTGCTGAAATGGTAACAGCTACATATATTGTCAGTGTTATAAATATGAAGTAGTAGCTCTTTGTTCTTGAAAGAAAGACTTTGTGAATACATTTAGCTACTTTTCAGCTGTGATCTGTTGCACTGTTTGCAATATTTGTGAGATTGTATATTTAATTAGACTACTTGCCTACCTGTTACAAACACAGGACTTCTTACACATGTAAGACTTAAAAGGAATAGTTGTGCAAATAATAAGCACTCTCAAATCAGTAATATTGCAATATAAATAAGCTTTGAGTTAGCACACAAGTGAATGACAAAATGGTTAGTTCTGTTTTATGGCAAAATGGTTAGTTCTGTTTAATGTTCTGTTTTATGGCTTAGTGCTATACAGGTTAATTCTAAAATGAAGGCCTGGAATATTCAGTCTGTTCCTGACAATGCAGGTTTCTAAAAAATAAAGTATACTTTTTGCATTAAAAGTAAATGGTCTGGAAAAATAACAGGAACAAATGGCAATTGTTCCTAATTTTTATTTCCTTCGTACTTTTGAAGGTTCTGCTTCCACCAGGCACCCTAGCCAGTGTCTGAAAATATTTATGGTGCCTGGACTGACTGACCACGAATATCTGCCATTATTTTGAATCTACTTGTTTTGTAGGCTCCTTTTTGTAATGAACCTGGTGCAGTTTGATTGCATGCATAAAGCATTAGTTGTTCATTTGCACAACTTCCTTTTGAATTAGTTGTGGAGGCATTAGGCATTTAGATTAAACTTGGTTGTATGGTTCAGCAAAGTAATTTGAATAATAGTTTAGTAATTGACTGGTTTTATTGCCCTTGATTAAATAAAGCATAAATATGACTTTTTAATGAGGAATTCTATTCAATGCAAGCACATTTTATGGATTCTATTTGTAAAATGATTGAACATAGACAAATCTGTGTACAGTATGTATCTCAAACCCTGAATAAGTTGTACTTTTTAATTTTAACTTGTCAAATTACTTTTTCTGCTTTCAAATTGCTATAGATTAGAAATTTCTTACCTTGCATACCTTTTTTTTCCTGTGTTGTCTCCAGTACCTTGATTGTTTGATTACTGCCTGTACCAGTTCTGTGAAATGGTCATGTTCTTGGGTAGGTATATGTGGACTCTGTAGTACGTATCTGTTAACTTGAATTTGTGCTTTTATAGTCTGTTGCATGTACGTACAGCTACTTGACCTATTTGGCTTATGGATGCTATTGCCTGCGTTTCAGGAGAGCTTGTATATGCCAATTCAGAACACAAAGAGGATGGTTAGTTAAAGTTCTCATGGGGTGGGTGGGGTAGGGATGTGGGGAAAGCTGCAGCTGATTTGCCAAGTTTTAATTTAAAATTTATCAAAAATCACGATTAAAAAAGGGAGTGAATTCATATTCACTCTGTGGATGGTGCTGTGTTGAGAGGGACTACTCGTCTTTTTGTTTCAGTGTAAAGTGGAAGGGGAACAGAGGAGACTGCATGGTGGGTTTTACTGCCTCTGGTGTTTGTATTGTATTTGGTTTGATGTTTTGTCCTGATCTTCTCCTTCAGTAAATAAATTGTGAATTGCACAACTAACTGCTGCTATTTTTTTCTAAACTATCATACACATGATTTTATTCTCTTGTGACTAAAATGTGGAACCAATTTGAATGATTCCAACTCTGTTTTTGGGAGGGTTGGGGTGAGATATTAAGACAATTGGGCATTAAATATTTATTTCTAAAGAAACAGTGGCATATTTGGGCAAAAGCAGCATGCATACGGCCATCCAATATTTGTGGTGTTACTTTGGGGACTTATAAAGAATTTCAATTTTTTTTAAACACTTGTTGATCTGTACTAGTTCATTCATGCAGAGGTTTGTGTCAGAATGCTGTGAGCAGACTGGCATGCTCCAGTGGTGACACAAAAACAGAAATTGCTCGAGGATCTCAGCAGGTCTGGCAGCATCTATAGAGAGAAAACAGTTAACGTTTTGAGTCCATTGGCACTACTTTAGAACTACAATAGTTTTTGTATTTCAGAAGTACTTGGTTGGTTGTAAATTGCTTTGGGATGTCCACTGGTTATGAAATACACCATTTAAGTGAGCCTTTGTAAATTTCAAGTAGACCCAGATCTTGCATTATACCAACTGTGTCAATGTTGTTTCTTTTACATTTTGTCTTATTCAACTGCTCCAAAACGGTGTTTCTCCAGTATGATCAAATGCTTGTATCTGTTACTCCTTTTGAAGGCACTTTTTAAGCTTAGCTATACAGGCTATGTATTATCCTAATATACTCTTTGCATAAAATGTATTTAAGATGTCTTCCTTATGAAATTTGTTTCTTTTTGAATTCTGAAACTTAGCACTCCTGGTCAAACAAGCATCAGCACCTGTTTGTTGCTGGGAGGTGGAGTACTTTTTAACGGTCTCAAAATATAAAATATCCACAGTTTTGTTCCTCCATTGTGACTTTTGATGAGAATCAACCCTGATGGAAGTAGTACATTCAGACTATTTGAAAACCGTTGAATGCCCATGTTAATATCTGTGTCATAAGGTTGTGAAAGATCAAGGTATATGAATCGTTATCAATCCGGTGGGATATAGTTTGTCTATGTAGGTCAGAAGTCACATGACACTAGGTTGTAGTCCAATGACTATTTCAGTGCTCCGAAAGCTTGCGATTTCAAATAAATTTGTTCGACTATAATCTGGTGTCATGTGACTTTTGCACTTGTCCACTCCAATCCAACACTGGCACTTCCACATTATGTGAACATAGGATTTTTAATTTATCAATTTCCTAATTTTGGCATTAGAAAATCTCCATGTGAACCCCATAATTTCCACTTTTAATGAACTGAATGTATCCAAATCATTATCTGATGCTTGGTTGCTTTTAAGGCAAAGGAGGTGGGAGGTCGTGGGAATCCACACTGTCATCTCACCAGTCCGACCTGGTTCTGGAATGTTGCTGCAGGAATGAGTATTACTTGATACCCCCCCCCCCCCCACTGTATTGCTTTGCCCTGTTTTCACCACCAGCTGCTGGAAAACTGATTTACATCACTGGTCACAAGGGCGTCTGTGTGACTTTGGTGCATTTTAGGAAAATTCTTTCCTGGTGCTGAAAGTAGGAAATAAAATTTAAGGCACAGCCACTGTGTACAAAGGAACCTCAATTATCCGAAAGAGACAGATGGGGAGTATTTTGTTTGGATAATCGAATGTTCAGATCATTGAATGTGGGATAACACAGTTTAGCCAAACATCGGGACCTTGTGATCTTGTTCGGATAATTTGAAATTCAGAAAATCGAATGCTAGACAATCAATGTTCCTCTGTATTTAAAGTTGAAGAAATGTAGTACTGAAGTTATGATTTGGAGGTGCTGGTGTTGGACTGGGGTGGACAAAGTTAAAAATCATACAACACCAGGTTATAGTCCAACAGGTTTATTTGGAAGCACTAGCTTTCGGAGCGCTGCTCCTTCATCAAGTGGTTGTGGAGTATATCCGCTCCGAAAGCTAGTGTGCTTCCAAATAAACCTGTTGGACTATAATCTGGTGTTGTGTGATTTTTAACTTAGCACTGAAGTTCGCCTTAACTGAACCTACCGGCAGTATTATATGATTCTAAAAGAAATTGCTAGACATGTTGTTTATGTGAGATGGCAATCCAGTGATCTCTCTGCTTATTTAAAAACAAAATTTGTTTTTTAGAGTTCCAAAACTTATTTTTAAAGTGCATTAGTGAGTGGTGTGTAGCTCTTTCAGCTTAACAAACACATGCTGATGTAGGTAGGTCTTTGTACCTTTTTTTTGGGTTTTCACACTAACCATTTTTAACTTCATTGTCATCAGTATTCAGACTAGGAATCTATGCATTCCAGATCATGGAACCTTTAATTCAACAATATATATTTTGTTCAAAAACAGCAAGACCTCCAAATTAAACACACCCATTGCAGCATGTGTGCCTTTTGTGAAGATGAGCAGAAATTTCGCTTTATAGATGATGTACAGCCTCTGAGTAATGTTTGGCTTAGTAGCATGCACGACTGTGGTTTACACAGCATGTGTATTTCTTTACAAAATACTGTGCAGTCTGTGTACTACCAGCCTGAACTAAATGTGATAGGAGAAAGAGAGGACTGCAGATGCTAGAGATCAGAGTCAAGACTGTGGTGCTGGAAAAGCACAGCCGCTCAGGCAGCATCCAAGGAGCAGGAGAATCGACATTTCAGGTATAAGCCCTTCATCAGGAGGGCCGCACTCTGAACGGAATGTGATGGGAAGGATTAGCCTAACAAACCGATAGGGTGGTAACCACTAGCATTGAGGGCAGTTGCCTCTCCAGCTTGTATCATGTTTCTCAGTGTGACATTAAATAACTAAATTGGCTTTCAGTTCTCTCAATGATCAGTGATGTTTGAGATCATAGATAGCTACTGTCCCTTGCCAAGTAAATTGATGACATAGCTACATTAACTCTCAATCAGTGACTGGTTTGCTGGAAGGTAATGCCATGCATGTTGAACCTCTGCATCTTTGAAATTGCTTTTTGATACATTTTGAGCTGGGATATTCCAGGCAAAAATCCAATTTGGCATATGGACCAGTGTTATTTTAAATGTTGGACGGTCTCACGCTTACAACAGTGTTTCGTATATCCCCTTGTCAAAGGGAAGGGCTTTGAAAATACCGAGGAGTCATGCATTGGTTTTTCAGATTCTGGCAGTCTCAAATTTCCCAGCTGAGTTCGGTATTGGGCATCAGTTCTTTTTGTGATGAACAAAGGGACTGATGTAATTTTGTTCTCTCCCAATGAACAATAGCAGGGCACTTATTAACCTAGTTCAGTAATTGATGAACAGTGCACATCGTCACTGTTGCTATAGGAATATAAATTTCAATCAGCAACGAAGAAAATGAAATGAAGGTTCAGAAGCTGCTTGTCAGCCAAAGAACCAACTTCCTTCCACCCCCCCTCTGGTGATCTTTCCCCACACCCTGGTATTCACACTCTTCTCCCTCCCAGCAGACACAAGAATGTGCTCTTGCATCTGTTTGCCTCATCTGGTTAACTTAATTAAGTCATTCCTGAGATGTGGGCACTGCTGCCACATTTATTGCCTGTTCCCCTGTTCTCCTTAAGAAGGTGGTGAGCTGCCTTGAACCTCTGCGGTCCATTCAGCACAGGCTGACCCACAATGCCATTCGTGAGGGAGTTTCAAGAGTTTGATCCAGTGACACTTAAAGAATGGAATTGGTCAAGCATATAACTGAATTAACCAATTCTTTGTGTCACCATTCTCAACTTAATTCTTTTTCATTTCCACATGGGTATTCATTCTGAATTCTGAGGAGTACTGAACTCTCCCTTTTTACCCATATCTTTTGATTCCTCCAGAGTTTAAATGTCTACTTTCTCAGTCTTGACTTGTGTGACCATCTATAGCCCAAAAGTGGTGAATTCCAAAGGTTTGCAGCCGTCTGAGTGAAGACATTTCTCTGTCACCATTATGAACCCTAGTTTTAGCCTGCCCAGCCAGGCCAAATAATGTTACAGCGTCTACCTTGACAAGCCTCTTCAAACTCTTCCACATTATCAATGATGTCACCTCATCCTCTTAAATCGCAGAATATATGCATTTATTCCCCTAGGACTGTCCTCTGATCCAAAAAATCAATTTAGAGAATTTTGCTTTTATAATCCTTCAAAGGCAAGTATATTCTTTCTGTGGTACCAAACAAAATTCCACAACGTGCACAGATGTGATCATCTCAAAACTCGATATAGTTGCAGCATACTCATACTTCAACCACCTTGCAATACAGGCTAATGTCATTTTCCTTTAACTATTGTTTACTATATCTGCATGTCAACTTTGATTTGAGCTTGAAGGCATGGAAGTCCTTCTGAATGCAAACATCTACTTCTCCCTCACCGTTTAGAATTGTTCTACTTTTTCAATTCCAGCTATCCATTGTAGTAATCACATTGTAATGTAATCTAAAATCACATTCCGACACATACACTATCTGCCATTTTCTTTCCCACTTGATTGATTTGCCTGCATTTCTTTGTATCTCTCTTGTCTTCATGTTATCACAGTACCTCGACATGTTTTGTAGACCACTATTTGAGTTTCCTTTTTGAAATGCAAGTGAGGCCCTTTAGTTCTTTTGTATGATGCTCAAAACTGAAGGCATTCCAAGTGTAATCTAATTGGTTAATTGTTGGGCCTTAGCATAACCTCTTAAAATTGTTGAGAGTCTGTTATTTTTAATGTTGTTCTCTGCCATGATGAACAAACACAGTTTAGATTAGATTTGATTCAGTATAGTATGGAAACAGGCCATTCAGCCCAACTCATCCATACTGACCCTCCAAAGAGTAATCCACCCAGACTCATTCTCCTGCATTTACCCCTGACTAATGCACCTAACACTATGAGCAATTTAGCATGGTCAATTCACCTGACCTGCACATCTTTGAATTATGGGAGGAAACCCACGCAGATATGGGGAGAATGTGCAAACTCTATACATCACCTGATGCTGTGAGGCAGCTGTGCTAATCACTGAGCCACCGTGCTACCCCAAACTTGGTTTACTTAGTGCATTTGTCCTTTTGTTTGAGGCATTGAAGAGAAATTTGTAAAGTATGAATGCAGTTATTTATTAATTTTGTGCAGGTTGCAAATTATTAGTTCTGGTTTTCCTTTTTAAATCGGTTTGGCTTTTGCTCAAGTTATTGCTACATATGTCCTCTTGCATCCTCCATCATTAGATTCAACTATTTTATCTGCTATTAATGTCAAGCTAATGGGTCTATAAATTATCTAGGACGAATTTAAATATAAAAGGATGATATTTATTTCTTCTAGTTCTGTAGAACTTCATAAATATTAAAAATATCCATAGCGTGTGTATTCCCATACTTTGTCCAACAGTGGTATGGGATAAATGTCATCAGATCAAGAGAATTTTTTTTAAAGTTAAATCTGCCATGGACTTCAGTGTTTTAAAGCATGGAAGGTTATATCTAAAATTGTTTCACTATTTGGCTACATCATGCCTGATCTGTATCTTGGCTCAGTCCACCTGCTGCATGTTTGGAGTATTGTGCGCAGTTTTGGGCCCCATATTCTCAGGAAGACTACTGACCCTGGAGCTTGTTCAGAGGAGATTCATAAGACTGGTCCCAGGAATGAAAGGCTTAACATATGAGGAATGTTTGCGGACTCAATGGAGGGATCAAATTGAAGCATACAAAATATTGAATGGCCTGGACAGATTATATGTTGGGAAGATGTTTCCAGTGTTAGGAGACACTAGGATCAGATGGCACAGCCTTAGAGTAAAGGGAATATCTTTTAGAACAAAAATACTGAGAAACTTCTGCCAGAGAGTGGTAAATCTATGGAATTCATTGCCACTGAAGGCTGTGGAGGCCAGGTCATTGGGTATAATTAAGACTAAGATAGATAGGTTCTTGATTGTCAAGGGAATCAAGGGTTACAGGGAGAAAGCGGGAAACTTATTAGATTACTTACAGTTGGAAACAAGCCTTTCGGCCCAATATGTCCACACTGACCCTCTGAAGAGCAACTCACCCAGACGTGTTCCCCTACATTTACCCCTTCTCCTAACACTACGGGCAATTTAGCATGGCCAATTCAACTAACCTGCACTTTTTTTTGGACTGTGGGAGGAAACCGGAGCACCCGGAGGAAACCCACGTAGACACTGGGAGAATGTGCAAACTCCACGCCGACAGCTGCCTGAGGTGTGAATTGAACCCGGGACACTGGCGCTGTGAAGCAGCAATGCAAATCACTGTGCCACTGTGACGTGCCCGTGATTGAATGAGAGCAAACTTGATGGGGTGAATGGCCTAATTTCTGCTCCTATGGTCTTATGCTTTGGTTCCATAACCCTAAATATAGTTGCTGAGAAAAATTGATATAAATCTCTAAATTTTCAGATGACCTAGTTACAGTGGCTATTGGGAAGAGAGGGAGGCATGGTTGGAGGAGAGGCTGAGGAAAGAGTTCTAGATTTCTGTCTTTGAAGAATTGTCCTCTGACACTGCTTCTGAATAGTTTAGCTCCTGTTCCAATATTATATCCACTTCTAGGATCCATACGAGTATCATTTGATAGGGCTAAGAGTAACAACAACTTTACAAAGTAAAAGATCTCAGAAATCACCAGTCTTCAATATTGGACTTCAGGTTTCAGTTCAAATGGGCTAAAGTGAGGACTGCAGATGGTGGAGATTGGAATTGAGAGTGTGGTGCTGGAAAAGCACAACAGGTCAGGCAGCATCCAAGGAGCAGAAAAATCTACATTTTGGGCAAAAGCCCTTCAGTTGATGTCAGTTCAAATGGGTCCACTGCGTTTTGAGCACTGCAATATTTCCTATAAGGGTGTACTTCACGAGACAATCCAGATATGTTTATCTAAATACACATGCTGGCCTACTGGAGTGGTAAACTGGACAGTGCAAGACTTATCAAACAGAATTTGGATCAACTGGGACAAGTTTATTGGGACTAATCTTTTCCGACATAAGGATCAAAACAAGACATTTGACTCTGGAATGGAGTGTTGTACCACTAACGTGTCAAAACTTATGGGTATCACTGCCAACTTGTCAAAACAAGCTTGATTTGTCATTTGAATAGAAATTTTTGATTTTACTTGGGCTAGTCAAATTCCTTTTATCTATATATAAAGATGTGTTTTTTTTCTCTCAAAAACTTTGTGTTTATACGGAACACCTTAAAATAAAATGTTGCAAATTATTTAAAGAACATTTTTCATGAAAAAGGATGCTAAGCCATAGATGGTATTGGATGATTTGACAAAAACCTGGCCAAAGGAGTAGGCTCTTAACTGATTTCTTGGAGAGGAAAGGAGAGGTTTTGGAGGGGATGGTAGTATTGTAAAACCTGGAGCCCAGGTAGCTGAAAGTATCACCCCAAGTGGTGGAGCAACTAAAATTGAGGGGGGATGCTCAAGAGGTCAGAATTAGTTATGTGCAAATATTGCAGATGGTTGAGGCACTGAAGGAAATTAAAGAGAGGGAGATGCGCGGTCATAGAAGGATTTGAAAATGAGAATGAGAATTTACCAGGCTTTAACCTTGTCAAAGCTTGCTGTTGGCATAAATGTGCATTGATCCAGACCACATGCTTATTATACCCGTTGAGGAGAAAGCATATTTACTATAAGATAATGGTTTGTTTACACGGCTTGCTTTGGATACATTAGTTGCTAGGGTGTGAGTTTTAAAGTGAGCTTATGCTGTTTTTGGTTATGATGAGATCTGACCACACTCTTCAACCTCAAAATATAAGCTCACTGTCAGTAACACTGGCTTTGTTTTAGTTTTAATGTTAGATTTTCTAATTAATGTTAATGTCAGACAATACAATGTCAAATGACAATATAAATCTTCAGTATTTAGGTTGAGATTAACTAGAATGAAATGCAAGAAATAGTGTCAGTGAACTATTTAGTACAGCTTTCCTTTTAGGGAGTATGACTGATTCCTATCATGCACATTTTCTGTGCCCTTGCATCAGCTCAGATTTCCTGTCATGTGCAATATGTATGTGTTCTGTGGCTCTGTAGCCATTGTAAATAAACAAATGCTACCGTTGCTCCTATATCTTGACCAAGCACTTGCTGTTTACCACATGTTTTCCTCCATTTCTATTTTTGTATTTCTTGTTTATACAATATAAAAAATATGGTTTCCACATTCCATGGTTTTCACTGTTGCAGACTTCTCAAAGTCTAAAGTTGTACATATTTAAAGAAAACGAGCAGCAAGAACAAGTTGCCAAAATGTAATTATTGAATGCTTATTAGTAATGAAATCTAATAAAGTGGAGCAACATTCAGTGCACTGCAAAATAACCTCTCCAAAGAACTGAGGAGATCTCATCTCAAACAAAGCCTCTCAATTCTGCACAATTACAATGTTTTTGTCTCTTAGATAATTGGAATATTTTACTGAATATGGAATCATGAATAAATTTTTGTCCTGCAATTCTTCATTTCCATTAAAGGGGCTGGAACAGTGCCTGTAATTGTTTCTCCCTATCTCCGTTTGATTGGGTTCCACTTTTTAGGATGGAAAAGTCAGTCTGAAAATCTTGACTTTGCAGTTGTCTGGACTGCTCATGTCCTGAGCCAAATAAGCATATTGCAAAGTTAAAAGATTACTTGGAGTTTGAAATCATTCACTCTGCTAAAATCTTAAAATGTGAATTCCATTCTTGATGTAGTGAGTTAGTGATAATGATCACTTTATATAAGATCTGATGCTATTACTTTGCCGCCTTCTTGTGGTTTATCTGTAGACTTCATGCAGACTGTTACTTGCCGTGCCAAAATTGAACTGCCGAACAGAAGACGTGTGTCAATAATAGTCACCTTATTAACAATCATGTTGTGTTCAGTTCCTCTACCGGGTACGCCATTTTGAATTCTGATAACTGAAGTTCACTGTCTGGTCATTGCTTTTTATGTGGGCAGAAGCAAATGCAGAGCAACAAGTCTCGAATTTTTGTGAAGTGGATCAAGTTGGTGCTTTAGCAGCTCAGGAACACCTGTACTCTGGCTACAATGTCTGAATTTGCCTGTCTCTTTATTGACACAGGCAAAACTTGCCCAGGGAGCTTACTTGAAGAGTAGGAAACCAAGTGTTGTAGCAGATCTTGAAGGTGGGCTAAAACAAGGAATTTGTGGTGACGGAAAAATAGCCTGTTAATTCATAATGTTAATATGAACAAATATGCTCCTTTTTGCTGTATAGTTCCACTGTTGAAACATACCAAAGAAAGGTGCGTTTAATTGGTACCGAAAGATAAACTCTGGTAATAAGTTGCAAGATAAGCTGCTGACCAACCACTGTAGTCATTCAATATCTGATAGGCTACATAAGAACAATCACCAATGGCACAGATCATCTGAGTTATACTGACGTTGCTTACATTGTCCTTTGGAGAAGCTCTTGTATTTTTGAAAGTGAAGGATATGCCTTGGGGACATTAAACTAATGCTGAGGCATGCAGGGTGCTGTGATGCACTGCTGTTGGTGGGTTTTTCAAAGGTTCTTGAAGGCTGGTGACCTTGAACAGTTGTGCACCATGTTACATGAGTATTTTGAAATGCTGCACATTTAATTTATTGTGTACTGGTCTTAGCCCCTTACTAAAACTGTTGTTTTAATAAACATAGGCTTTTGTTGCAGGTTTCTGTCTGTGTGTTTATGCTAAATAAGGCATGTGAGCCCATCTTTCTACTTCACTCCAATTAAGAAAAATAAAATGGCAGAACTGATCCAGGTCAGCCATCATAATGTAAGAAACTAATTTCTTTTTTTCTTTAAAAAAAAGCTGATTTAATGCTTTGGATTTTACTATCAGGACCATTTTAACTATTTTTGTTAATGGATACAGCAAGCTATTGGATTTCAGTTTAAAAGAGCACTCACTGTTTCCATTTTTTAGTTTTAGTTTTACTTGTAACTTCAGCCTTCTTTGGTTTTAGGTAAAGGGACTCCTTTTAGAATTTTTTTTGTTTCTCCAAAGAAGCTGAATTTTAAACAAACAGTTCTGCCAGTGCCCTAACTATGTGGCTGCCTGTACTCCGAAACCGCTGAGCTTCTGAGTGCTTTGATATCCAAAGCTGTTTTACACTGGTCTTCAATTTGTGTTCTAAATGCCTAACTTTGGTGGTGTTTTTGTGTAGATGGCCACCACCTCTGTTGGTTTGCCTCCAGAGTAGTTGACCTGAGGCAGCAGAACTGTTATTAAGTTAATAGGTTAAAACAGAGCAGCAGGCTGTCACTAGTATACCATGCTTTAGGCAGTTTCCAGCCAGGTAGAATATGAGATGCTTGGACCCTCAGCATGTAACCTCACGATATAATCACTGCATTACAGCATGTCTTTTCGAAGCTTACTAACACATGGACTATGAGAGACAACACAACAGAGAAGGCCATCAAACATTGTGGTGGGGGGAGCGGACAGTGTGCTGACAAATAGAGAGGGGAAGAAGAGGGAAAGTTACAAAAGGAGCAGCAGTTGCCCACAAACATTTTTCCCAGCTGTGTTTTACAAAGTACTGACTGTGACTACACAATGCAAAAAGTAGGGGCCACCGATCTGTTGACACATATTAGTGCTCAGTGAAAACACACTTAACTAATGTAATCCAAATATGAAGGGAAGAAAACTTGAGTGGTTGAGCAATAGGTCAAGTTGTCTGCACAGAAGAGAGAAAGTAACTGTACAGTTGTGGCAAATGTGATCATCAGTTCCCAACTGTGTCTTGTCAGTTATTTGCCCATGATGATGATGATGATTGATGATGATGCCGAATGATGTCAGTGGTGGTTCGGGTGGGGTTTCCAGTGCATGCATTGTGCAATATAATTGGAGGCCCATTCATATGCAAGTTAAGGACCGGTAATTAAACTATTTTGTAGGCTGCACATTTTGTAATGTTGTCAGACTGTTACATAGATGATGCACAGCAATCATTTCCATTCATTTAGTAATGAGCACAAAGTAACAAAAAAAAAGACATCCCTTTCACACAGCAGAATCAGGAGGGATGAAAATATCACCCTCCCCACTCTATTATCCCTACTCCCTATCTTCTATTAGCTTGCCAATCCTCTATTAATGTTAATAATGTATAACTGTAGTGTATAATCAGATTGATAAATTCTTGATCCCTCAATGAATTAAAGGCTATGGGGAGAGTGTGGGTAAGTGGAGTTGAAATGCCCATCAACCATGACTGAATGACGGAGTGAACTCGATGGGCCGCGTGGCCTTACTACCACTCCTATGTCTTATGGTCTTATAACAGCCCAACACAAGATGGGTTCTTAAGAAGTAGCCCAACTTGTGATAACTTTTCAAGTGCCTTCTGGAAACCCAGCTAGATTACATCCACTAATTCCCCTTAATAGATTCAGTTTGTTACCTGAAAGATATCTAATACTTTTCTTCGGATATGATTTCCCCTTTATGAAGTCATGCTGAGTCTGACCATATATATTCCTAAATGCTGTCTTTGTAACAGATACCAACATTTCCCCAACTGGTCTTTGGCTAGCTTTTGTTTTGTTGTCTCCTTCCATTTTTGAATAGAGGTGTTACATTGGCAATTTTTCAATCATCTGGTACTTATCCAGATTCTAAGGATTCTTGGAAGATCAGTACCAGTATCTCTGTAGCTACTCACTTTAATAATCCAGCACCCATCCCATCAGGTCCAGGGACTTGCCATGTTTAGCTCCATTATTTTTCCTAGTTTTTTTAAAATCTTGTGTTAGTTATTGTATTTATTGCCTCTTGATTATTTAATAATTTTGGAAGACTTTAGTGTCTTCCACTGCAAAGGCTGATCAAAGTATTTATTCAACTCCTCTGCTATTTCCTGTCTCCTAATAATTTGCCCAACCTCATTCTCTACATGGTCTATGTTCACTTTGGACTCTCCACTTATCTATTTAAAGAAATTCTTGTCATTCATCTTGACATGACATGCAGTTATTCACAATATTTTATTTTCTTCCTCTTTATGTATTGGTTCATCTCTTTTTTTGGGAGATCTATCCGTGTTCTCTGGCTTATAACTAATCTTTACTGCATTTCTTTTTCTTTCAATTTACTGATTTCCTTAACTTCTCTGGTTAACCAAAGTTGGCTTATCCCCTTCCTAGAATCCTCCTTCCTCACTAGTATACATCTTTGTTGTGAGCTGTGAACTATTTTCTTAACCATTTATCATTGTTCCTCAACTGTCTTTGGTGTTAAACTATTCTCCCAGTTCATTCCAGACAGTTTTGCATTCATTCCTTTGTAATTATCCTTCTTTCAATTTAGCGCAGTGTTTCTGACAAGTTTCTCCCTCCCAAACTCAATGGTGAACTCTACCATACCATGGATATTCTATTTTGGCGAAACCTTTACCCAGGTCATTTATTAAACCTATACCATTGCACGTTACCAATTCCAAAAAAACCTGACCCTGGTTAGATCCAGAATATGTTACTCGAGGGATAAGTCTTGATTACACTCTGTGAATTCTTCTTGTCTATCTCTGCCAATTTGACTTTGCAAATCTATATGAATATTAGAGTCACCCATTATTAATGTACTGTCTTTTTCTTACATGCCCTCCATATAGCATGGAATCAGACTATTTGGTCCAACCTGTCCGTGCTGATCATAATTCCAATTAAACTATTCCCACCTGCCTGCTCCTGGCCAATATCCTTCCAAATATTTATTTTCATGAACATATCCAAATGTCTTTTAAACATCTTAACTGTACCTGCATCCACCATTTCCTCAGAAAGCTCATTTGACACACCAACCACTCTGCGTTTTAAAAAAAAGTCATCCCTCTTGTCTCATCTTAAAATATGCCCCCTAGTCTTGAAAATCCCATTCTCAGGGGAAAATAAACACCTGCCATTCACCTTATCTATACCCCTCATGATTTTATAAACCTCTATAATCTCCTCATTTATTTTCTATCCTGTCGTAAAGCCCCTGTTCGGGAACCTATGGACTACTCCCAGCGTTGTCTTCTCCTTGTTATTTCTCACTATATGTCTTACGTATTCCATTCTTCCAATCCAAGATGTATTCTTACTAGCAATGGTAGGGTTTATACAATTAATGGTAGGGCCTGCTGTAATTTTGTAGAACAGAGGGACCTAAGGTGTAGGTATATAATTCTTTAAAGTTAGCATCACATATAGACAGGGTGGCTAAAAAGGCATCTGATACACTTGTCTTCATTGGTCAGTCCTTTGAGTATGGGAGTTGGGATGTTCTATTGAGGTTGTACAGGACATTGGTGAGGCCTCTTCTGGAATACTGTGTCCATTCTGGTCACACAGTTACAAGAAGGATATTATCAAGCTGGAGAGGGTTCAGAAGGAATTAACCAGAATATTGCAAGGTATGGAAGGTTTGAGTTATAAAGAGAGGCTGGAAATGGGACTGTTTTTACTGAAGCATAGGAGGTTGAGAGGTGACCTGTTGCAGTTTATAAAATAAGGAGAGGTATAGGCAGAGTTGATGGTAGTTGTCTTTTGCCTAATATGGGAAATTTCAAGACTAGGGGACACACTTTCAAGGAAAGAGATTTAAAAAAAGGAAAAGAGGCAATTTTTTTTACATGCCTAACATGTGGAAGGTCCCCAGTTCAAAACCAGATGGAAACATTTACTTAGAATGTTGTGTTCAGTTCTGGTCACCTCATTACAGGAAGGATGTAGAAGCTTTAGAGAGAGTGCAGAGGAGATTAACCAGGGTGCTGCGTGGACTGGAGGGCATTTCTTATGAAGAAAGTTTGAGGGAGCTTGGGTTTTTCTCATCGGAGTGAAGAAGGATGAGAGGTGACCTGACAGAGTGTACAAGATGTTGAGAGGCGTAGATAGTCAGATTTTTTGCCATGACAGAAATGTCTATCACGAGAGGGCATAATTTTAAGGTAATTGGAGGAAGGTTTAAGGGGGTATGTCAGAAGTAGTGTCTTTACTACCACTCCTGGTAGTGCATTCCACACATCCACCACTCTCTGTGTAGAGTCAGATACATTAGGGACATTTAAGTGACTCTTGGATAAGCACATGGAAGATAGTACAATGAAGGGTATGTAAGTTAGTCTGATCTTAGAGCAGCACAACATCAAGAGCTGAAGGGCCTGTACGGTGCTGTACATTCCAATTTCTCACATGATGGTTGCGTTCCTGTGCAACCCCACATTACAGAAAGATCGTGCTTAAGAAATAATGCTTAAAGTGTTGGTGACGTAATTTTAAAAGTTCCCGCTTTACAAATGGCATCCCCAATTCGTCAATCGTGTTACAGCAAATTCCCTTTGAGGAAACGTGTGTTACAGCAGAACAACCAGTATACTGTTTTTGCTCTGTAAACCTATGTTTCCCCTCTTTGATAACCCACTCTCCTCAAACTAGAATAAAGTCTAGTCTACTGCCCTAGTTATTTGATTCGCTGGGACATTGATCCTGATATGGATTACATGAAGCCCATCCCACCAAGATAGCTCTCTCTACCTCAGTACCAGTACTGGTACCAGTACCCAATGAACTGAAACCCATTTTACCAACACAATCTTTGACTCATGCATTTAACTCTTTGCCTTCATTTATCCATTGTCAGTTTGCTGGGTGCTATTCCAAGAATGAATACCCATGAGGCTCTGCTTTTTAATTTTAGCACCTAACTGTTCAAAACCTTTTTGGAGAATCTCATTTTTCCAGTGATTTCAATGACACTGGTTCATGAGAAAGTGTACAGAATGTGTTCCAGCAGATGAGTGGATGAAGCTTGAGAACCTGTCTCCTACTTCTGCATCCTGCTGCAGACAGATTTGCAATTGTTCAGCTTGGGAGACAACTCTTTGAAAACACCTCTGCTCTGAGGTTCCTTGGATCCTTTGAAGGCAATAATGGGTATGTGTGTGGTATCTGCAACACTCAAGTACATTGGTGTTCACTGATTCTGGTAAAGAACTTGGTGAAGTTTTTCTAGTGTACTGTGTGGGCACAGCCAGTGAAAGGGCCAGGGCCGTTCGATTTGCAGGCATGTCTAGAATCTCCCTGGTCCAATGAGCCATTGACAGCAAAACTTCAAGTCATCATTCCATTCTCTTCTTATTCAGCTTGTTTGTGACTGCAGGTGTGTATCAAATATGCAAGGAGATCGCACTCTGTTTACATTCTACACAGCTCCCAAGTTCCCTGGACCTACGTCGCATCTGTGTCATCTCCAGCACTGACTCGTGGGCGCCAAGGGGAGAATTCTGTGCCTCCCATTTAAGACATTAGGAGAAATTCTTTTGAGTCATCTCTTCGGAACACTCTTCCTGCAAATATGGTGGAAGCAAAGTCTTCAAATAGTTTAAGACAGAGGCAGATAAGCCTTCACCTATCAGGGAGGCAGGAATGTAGATTCAAGGTTAAAAATTAGGACAATCATGATCTCATTGAATGGAGTGTGCTGTCTGTGACTGGGAAAGATGGACCTCTGGCCACTGGGATTCTTCCTCATCTGGTCATTTCTTCTGTTTCTGGAATCTGATGGTGACAATTCTTTTAACGTCATAAAACCCCAGCCTTACCCACAGCTTGATTGACATGTTGCTACTTGATGGATAGCTGGTAGTAGCTCCTTGGAGGATTTCTCACTGGATGGTTTGACCAATCTAATCTCCCCTCCAGGGCAGGCCTGGTCTCTCTGCTTGGCAGCCTACTCCTTAAAGGTGGAGGTAACCCATATGTATGGCACCTCTTCACCCACCCACCGGCCCCCCACCTCAGGGATTCATACACTTGCACCGGTTGTGCGTGTTCCTCCTCTGCCAAAGGAGCACTGAGATATTCACAAGGGTTCCTCAACACTGTCTGTGTTGTTAGGTACAGATAGAAGTGTATCTCCCCAGAGTTGTGATTGCCCATGTGTGATAATTATAAGAAGAACATGGTATGGGGAATGTCAACCAGGTGAGAATCTGAAGTTATGTAGGTTCTCCTGGTTATGGTTAAAGGGTAATGAGCTGTAGGTTTGTGTATGATGCTGAGTTGTGTAGCTCTTTTGCTTAAATGTTTGAAGTGTGAACCCTAGCCGAGGTGAGTAACAGTACCACTTTTAGTGTTATGGGTGGCACAGTGGCTCAGCAGTTAGCATTGCTGCCTCACAATGCCAGGGGCCTGAGTTCGATTCCACCCTTCGGGGATTGTCTGTGTAAGGTCTGTATATTCTCCCCTGTGTGTGTCTTTCCTCCAGATGCTCTGGTTTCCTCCCACTGTCTAAAGATGTACAGGCTAGGTGGATTGGCCATGGGAAATGCAAGGTTATAGGGATAGGGTAGGGGAATGCTTGGGTGCGATGCTCCTTGGAGGGTTGGTGTGAACTTGATGGGCCAAATGACCTGCTTCCATACAGTAGGGATTCTATGTAGTGCAACACAAGCAGGTACAATGATGTAGCAGGCATTGAATACACATGAAGCATGTGGTGGCGATGCCTGGCACCAGTCATGTATGGGACAGTCCTGTGTAGTGGCAAACTTGCAATGCTAACTGAGAGAGGCACAAAGTCCCATTGGGGTGCTGTACAGAAGAATCATTTGTCCTCTTGTAGCAGTGGCTTCAGTTCCTCCTCTGGTTCCTATTGGTCCTGACATCCATTGCCTCCTTGATCTCTGGTGCCTTGGTGATGCTGGCTCTTCGCTGCCCATGGGATAAGGTAGCTCAATTCCCTCGCAGACACCCTTTTGGAAACACCTAGGGAGGTGTGAATGAAGCATGAGGGCTGTCTGTTGGTTCATCTGAAACATCTCGGGGGGTGTGATGAGCAGGGATTGAAAGTTGATTCTGGTTGTAGAGAGGGAGTGACTGAGGGGACATTCAATGTGTCCAACTATCTAGTTGGAGAGAGTGCGTAAAAGGTGTCTTTCAAATATGGCATCCAGATGTTGGAACTTGGAACATCCTGGACTTCCTGCCTACTTACCTCCCATTAAAATTCAGCAATTCACTCACAAATGAGATGAAAAGAATGCAATCACATGAGAAACCTCCCTACCCCAAATGGAAGTCCTTCCTGCTGTCTGGTCTGACTCCATGCTTAGTCTCGAAAAAAAGAAAATTCCGCTCATGGTAAATATTTCTGTGTTAAGACACCAGTTAAATTGTACCTAAAATCAAAATAATGGCCATGCATTTGATGTGAAGAACCTAAGTGTCCAGATAAGAACTCTGTACAAGTACTTTGAACTTGATCTTGCAAATGGAAATCTAATTGGTCTATTCACTGCGCTGTCTTTTCATAAACAAAGTAGCATGGTGGCTCAGTGGTTAGCACTGTTGCATCACATACCAGGGACCTGGAGTTCGATTCCAGCCTCAGGTGACTGTGTGGAGTTTGCACATTCTCCCCATGTCTGCGCAGGTCTCCTCTGGTTTCCTCCCACAATCCAAAGATATGTAGGTTTGATGAATTGGCTGTGCTAACTTGCTCATTGTGTTCAGGGATGTGTAAGTTAGGTGCATTACTCAGAGGTAAATGTGGAATGGATCTGTGTAGGTTACTCCTCAGAGGGTCACTGTGGACTTGTTGGGCCGAAGGGCTTGTTTCCACACTGTAGGGATTCTATGAAAATCCAGAAATTATTACTCATTATATGGTAGAGTTGTGGTAATGGTACTGGATTAGAGGTCCTGACTAATAATCTGGGTGAAATGTTAAATGAACATTTTTGGAAAAAACCTCATGAAATAAAAGCAGATACCGTAGGTAACCAAAGGACTGTTTGATTATCATTAACAAAACGGTTGAGGTTTTTGCACTTATTTTTCAAAGTACAAAACCTATAGTTCTTACGCAGTCTGAATCAAGCGTCACATGGCTATGATTGTCTCTTAACTACTCACTGAAGAGGCCTGGATGTGTAGGTCTTCAGAGATAGATTAATTAAACTTTGATTTCTAAATGGAATTTCACAACTTGGGGTTCTTGGCAAACGTAATGGAGTAATATAAAATTGGGGATGTGTGAGGTTGCTGGATGTTTTGGAGGAATGAGGCCAAGGAAGGATTTGAAGTGATTTGAATTTTGACAGGCATGGATAAACTGGAAGTCAATATAGGTTGATACCTCAAATTCTAGCATTGTTTCTTTTTAATGCTTTTATATTCAATGCCTCCCTTTTAGAATCCGAATCATTCACTTGAATTTTTGACCGCTTTGCAGCTGCTGCTTTTCCCTTCCTTAATTGGCTTTCCTTTTTTTAAAATGTAGCCACTTTTACTGATGTATTTCCTAACACATTATTTTTCAATTACATACTGCAGTATTTAATGACAGTGTCTTGTTTTATTTCACTGTAGTTTTGGAGTCTGAAATGAAAAAAGAACTGATTTGAAAATGACCTTAAGACTCTCTGAAAAACCTAAGATTTCTGAAGGATTATTGCTTTGTTTTTTTTTTCTTTGAAAGCAAGCAATATGATTCTGATTGGAACATTCTGAAGCAGGGTCACTGGACCAGAAACACTAACTCTGATTTCTCTCCACAGATGCTGCCAGACCTGCTGAGATTTTCCAGCGATTTCTGTTTTAGTTACTGATTATAAGCATTGTTTTACACAGCTGGTTCCAGAAGCAGTTTGAGAATGTGCAGACAAGCTGGAGCCAAGGATATGTACAAATAGAGATTTGACCAGCAACGGGTTGCTGATGGGTCTGTGGATGAGTGACAAGTTATCAATGACAACAATCTTCTGTCTGCCAATGATTTGATTGTTCCTCAGCTGAATAGCTTGAGGCTATGAACAAAATGATGGGTGGCCATCTAATCTCACTAGGTCAGGAGCACTCTCTGTTGTCAGAAGTAGAAACAACTTTAAGCTGTTTGATCTTCCTTCCTGCCGTTGTGAGTTCAACTAATAAATCAGAGCTTTTGTAATTGTGAAGCAGTCAATCTGTGACTTCTTGAAACCAGTTAAAGCATCTGGAGAAAGAAGCAGCATACTGATAAGCTCAAGAACTATCCTAACAGATCCTGTGAATAGAAACAGCTGAATGCTTTCCCAATTTTCCCTCCATCCATAATTCCCATGATTTTCTTTTGTGTGTGTGCACAAATAGGAGTTTATAAGGGAGCAAATGATTTAACCAGTAGAGCTATATGCCAAATGTTCCGAAATGTTTACCTGTAGCTTGAGACTATTGTAATAATTAGTATTCCTAGTTAAGTACAAAAATCTGACCTGTGCTTTCTGTGAACCTGAGTTTGAAAATTATGCATTTTGGGGAAGTTTATGTACTTGCTAAAATCTTTAACTTTTGTTACAACTCTGGAAATAATGGGTTTGCTTTCCAGCACATTACCCCATGACACACAAACAAGTATTACACTTCAGAAATGCTCTTTGAAGCTCTTTGAGATGTCTGGGGGCTATGAAATCCTCTTTTAAAAACATTTCTCTTCTGATCAAGAGTGATCAGCTTGAAACATTAATCGTTTCTCTTCTTCACAGATGCTGCTGTGCATTTCCAGCATTCTGTTTCTGTTTCTTTGATTTTATCTTTGTCTCTTATATATCTTTATTTCAATTTAAAAGCCTCTAAGGCTAGTGTTTGATAGTTATCTCAACAAAAAACATATTTGCAATGATTGGTTGAACTGCATGCTAGTGGCTTTTTCAGTTGATATTTTGCATATTTTTCAACAATGTCTTTTGACAACAAATGTCTAATAGTGTGTTTCCTCCAATACCAATTTTATAATAAAACATCAGACTCCAAGAGATCTCCACTGTTACGAAGAAAATGCTGGAAAAACTCCACAGGTCTGTAGAGAGAAACAGCATTAACACTTGAAGTTCAATGATTCTTCTTCGGAACTGAAGGATGGTTTCTTTCAACTTGTAAAGTTAATTCACAAGTTGCTAAAGAAATATAATCATCTAACAAGTGTAGGTGTATGATTTTTTTTTAATGAAATAATTATTAGTAATATCATTATTAAGCCTTCACAATATATGTCTTCTGATTTAGGAAATTGGAATTTCCTCCTCCTCTTTTGAAAGCTAGATTAATAGGTTTGAAGTTGCTCATTTGTAACTTAGAGATGTGAGGGAGGAGAGTATTCTGAGTAAGCATATTACCACTTCCTCTAGAAAAATTTATTTTTTTTTGTCACAGCATGTGTAACCACATTTCCACTGCAGGTAGATTGCCTCCATTGTGGAACAAGAAAGCCTTTACCTAAATCAATGCTGAACTTTTCTATGACTGAAATTAAATTTTGATTTTATAATAGAAAAGTTTATTGAATATTGTTGAGAAGTACTTAGAGAATGAGCAACAAAGGAGTCAAACTGTTTAACTTATATTCCACTTCATCAACTTTAAAGGTGTTAAGTATACATCCATTAATTTGCAGATGGATTATACATTTTTCCATGTCTTTGTGCATTATGTAGGCAACCCTGTTGTATAGCTCTACAGTTGTGCATCAGCTTAGAGCCTTCTTTTAATACTATATTGGCTTTTCAGACCATAAGACCTGGACCCCCATTCAATAAGACCATAAGAAATATAAACAGGAGTAGTCTGTTTGGCCCTGGAGCCTGCTCTGTCATTGAATAGGATCATGTTGAATAGGATCATGGCTAATCCAATATTGCTCAGACCCATTTTCCTGCCATTTCTCTGTCACCCTTAATTCTTCTACTGATCCTGAATCTATCCATCTCAGCCTTAAATATACACAGGGACTCTGCCCCATAGCTATCTATGACAAGGAGTTCCACAGACACTCAAAGTTCTGAGGGAAGAAATTCCTCTTCATTTCAGTCACTACTTTTCATCATTTATATAGGAGGTATAAATGGAGGTATGGTTAGTAAGTTTGCAGATGACACCAAAATTGGAGGTGTAGTGGACAGCGACGAAGGTTACCTCACATTACAACAGGATCTTGATCAGATGGACCAATGGGCCGAGGAGTGGTGGATGGAGTTTAACTTAAATAAATGTGAAGTCCTGCATTTTGGAAAGGTAAATCAGGACAGGACTCATACACTTAATGGTAAAGTCCTGGGAAGTGCTGCTAAACAAAGAGACCTTGGAGTACAGGTTCAGAGTTCCTTGAAAGTAGAGTCACGGGTAGATAGGAGAGTGAAGAAAGTGTTTAGTATGCTTTCCTTTATTGGTCAGTGTATTGAGTATAGGGGTTGGGAGGTCATGTTGAAGATGTACAGGACATGAGTTAAGCCAGTATTAGAAAACTGCATGCAATTCTGGTCTCCCTGCTATAGGAAGGATATTCTGAAACTTGAATGGGTTCAGAAAAGATCTATAAGGATGTTGGCAGGTTGGAGGATTTGAGCTATAGGGAGAGGCTGAATAGACTGGAACTATTTTCTCTGGAGTATCAGAGGCGAAGAGGTGAGCTAATAGAGGGTTATAAAATTATAAGAGGCATGGATATGGTAAATAGACCAGGTCTTTTCTCCAGGGTGGAGGAGTCCAGAACTAGAGGGCATTGGTTTAAGGTGAGAGGGGAAAGATTTAAAAAGGGCCTGAGGAGCAACGTTTTTACTTAGAAAATTGTATATGTATGGAATGAGCTGCCAGAGGAAGTGGTGGACACTAGTACAATTACAACATTTAAAAGGTATCTGGATGGTATATGAATAGAAAGGGTTTAGAGGGATATGGGCCAAATGATGGCAAATGGGACTACATTTATTTAGGATAAATGGTCAGCATGGAAGAGTTGTACCAAAAGATCTGTTTCCTTGCTGTATATCTCTATGATTCAATGACTCTTGGCTAGCTCATTTCTTCAGGAGAGCAGTCAAGGAGGGACAATAGATACTGAACTATCTACAGAAGACCATAACAAATGAATAAAAAATTATCACTCCCTGCCTTAAAACCTACATGTTTGATCAAACATTTGCTTATGTTTTCTAATATCTCAGTAGTTGGTTCAGTATCAAACTTTGTTAACATTCCTTAGAAGTGCCTTGGAATGTTTTACCTCCTTGAAAAGATTATATAAGCGCAAATTGCAATTTTCATGTTTAATTTTTAAACATTTGTTTTACAATATTGAAAACTGCTCTGGTTAAACTGGGTTGGTGTATGAATGAAGTGAGAAGCACTTCCTCATGTCACGATAAAGAATAGTTGTGACATTTGAAGGTGCCAAGTTCAACACTCATTCAATGAACATTCTAACATCTTAGTGTATAACGTGTCTGGAAAATCCATGGTAATCAATAAATTGCATAATTATCAAAAATTGGTGAATATTACTGTTATTCAGAGATCAGTAATTTAAGTTTTTGGATGGTCCATTGTTTTTAACATGTACATACGATCCTTTAAGTAAAGTAGACATTTCACTTTGTTTCTGGTCCAGACATTTCATTCTAGTCCATGGCTACCATAGCACCCATGTAAGTTTGGCAATGTGATATGCAGAAGTGGCATATGTTTGGGACAGCCAGTCATCACACTATTTCAGGCACCTTAATGACAGGAATATTTATGAGATTATATGGAACATATGAAACAGAAACCAGGCATTTAGTTCCATTAGACTATGCTGTTGTTTATGCTTCATTCCTGCCTGGACCTACAGACCACTGTAGCCATTTGTTTCCTTCTTCCTCATTTACCTGTTTAGCTTTTTCTGATTGAATCTGTGTTGTTCACTTGGACCATTCCCTGAAGCAGAAAAATCACACCTTTTGGATGAATGCATTTCTCCTGAATTGATTATCTTGTTTTGATGGTCTTTGGTTATATTGTTCCCTATTATCGGAAACAATTTGGGCATGGGGAGTCAGAGAATTTATAGATTTTACAAGAGCAGTAAATATAGCATGCAGGATGAAATTTCAATTTCTGGATGGCAGATTTAAAAGTAGAGGTAAAGTCAGCAATGCTTTTTCTACCACAAGAGTCCAATGCACAAGTACATATTTGTTGTACATTTACTCATAACCTAACACTTTTTTTAAAAATCCCTTCAAAATTAAATCAATAGTGCGGGGGAATGTTGTGGACAACAGGACACAATCACTTAAAGGCTGAGTGCACCAATCAGCTTTGTGCATTTGTCTTTAAGGTCAATGGTTTTCATGTTGAACTCTGTGGTATGAGGGAGAGAGAATGACAGCTTGCAAAATGGCCAGGACCACTCCAGGGTGAGGCAGTGATGATAGAGATTGTGGAGTGGAGTTCGAGGCATGGAGAAGTGACAGAGGGATCCGGGCGGGGGGGAACGTGGATGCGGGCAGTGGGACCAGTGCTTAGAGGAACACCATGTTCAAAGGATGGCCAATATACCTGTGATATAACATCATTGCCAGGCTGCACTGACAGCAGAAAGGTCAACTCAGTGTAACTTATTTACTCAATTTATGATTAGTACAGTTGTTCCAGGAGTTCTGAAATAATACAGCCATTTCACTAAGTACCTCTGGGAATCAACAAAATGTTGAGCCAAAGCATTATATTTCATTTGATAGCCAGATCTCTTGATGAGGTGATTGGATGGGGTGATATCAGACGATTATTTTGTATTGTTAATGTTCTTGAGATGGGAGAATATTTAGAACCTTAGAGTCATAGAGCTATTTAGTACAGGAGCAGACCCTTTGGTCCAACTCGTCCATGCCGACCAGATATCCCAACCCAATCTAGTCCCACCTACCAGCACCCGGCCCATATCCCTTCAAACCCTTCCTATCCATATACCCATCCAAATGCCTTTTAAATGTTGTAATTGTATCAGTCTCCACCATTTCCTCTGGCAGCCCATTCACCACCCTCTGCATGAAAAAGTTGCCCTTTAGGGCTCTTTTATACCTTTTCCCTCTCACCCCAAACCTATGCCCTCTAGTTCTGTCTATTAACCCTATCCTTGTCTATTTACCCTATCAATGCCCCTCATGATTTTATAAACCTTTATAAAGTCACCCCTCCACCTTCGACCCTCCAGGGAAAGCAGCCCCAGTCTAATCAACCTCTCCCTACAGCTCAAATCCTGCAACCCTGGCAACATCCTTGTAAATCTTTTCTGAACCCTTTCAAGTTTTACAACATCTTTCTGATAGGAAGGAGACCAGAATTGCATGCAATATTTCAACAGTTGCCTACCCAATGTCCTGCACAGCTGCAACATGATCTCCCACTCCTGTATTCAATAGTCTGATCAATAAAGGAAAGCATACCAAACACCTCCTTCACTATCCTATCTACCTGCAACTCCACTTTCAAGGAGCTATGAACCTGCACTCCAAGGTCTCTTTGTTCAGCTAAACTCCCTAGGACTTTACCATTAAGTGTATAAGTCCTGCTAAGATTTGCTTTCCCAAAATGCAGTACCTCACATTTATCTAAATTAAACTCCATCTGCCACTTCTCAGCCCATTGGCCCATCTGATCAAAATCCCTTTGTAAGCTGAGGTAACCTTCTTCGCTGTTCACTACACCTCCAATTTTGGTGTCATCTACAAACTTACTAACTATACTTCTGAAGCTCACATTTGTTGTGCTTGTCTCAACATTGATGAAACCAAGTGTGTAACATAACAGCTCTGTCCATTTAAAAATATGCTCCATTTGCTTTGCTTTGCTAATCATCTTGCTCTCATGCTAACACTTTATCCTAGACCTGGTACAATGCTCCAACGAACCACCAGAAACCTAGAGGAACTGCTCTTCAATTTCCACTGAGACACTATACTGCTTTAAGACCTAATAATTAACATCAACAACTTGGGAGCATGATTGCTATCGTCCTTTTCGATTACATTCCCTTCCCAACTGCTCCCAAATGTCTTGCTTGTGTAAGTTTGCTCTGATCAAAGCTGACCTACTTTCCATCATGGAGTGTCGGAGGTTGAGGGGTGGCCTCAAAGAGGTTTATAAAATCATGAGGGATGTGGATAGGATAAATAGACAAAGTCTTTTCCCTGGGGTGGGGGTGTCCAGAACTAGAGGGCATAGGTTTAGGATGAGGGGGAAAGATTTAAAAGAAACATAAGAGGCATCTTTTTCATGCAGAGGATGGTGTGTGTATGGAATGAGCTGCCAGAGGAAGTGGTGGAGGCTGATCCAATTACAGCATTTAGAAGGCTTTTAGATGGGTACATGAATTGGGTTTAGAGGGATATGGGCCAAGTGCTAGCAAATGGGAATAGATTAGGTTGGAATATCTGGTCGGCATGGACGAGTTGGACCAAAGGGTCTATTTCTGTGTTGTATAGCTCAATAACTCTGACTCTGACACCATTGACACCTAGTATGATTACACTAATCAGAAATAAGAACGGGAGTAGGCTGTTCAGCCACTTGAGGCTGTTCAACCTTTCAATAGGATCATGGCTGATCCAACATTCCTCACATCCACAAGTATGTCCCTCCTCTACTTCCATTAACACTTGCTTTACCTTTTTCCTCTGGGTACTCTCATTTGCAGTTTAACTCACTCCTCCCCCATTGTCAACAATATAAAGACCATCATTCACCCCTTCAGTTCTAAAGAAGAGTAGTTGGACTCAAAACATTAGCTCTGTTTCTTCACTCTGAATGCTCCTGGATCTGCTCTGTTGTCCAGCATTTTTTAAAATTTCAGATCTCCAGCTTTCACAGTATTTTAACTTTTATTTGACAAGAGAACAGGTGGTGCTTTATTTTTCATCTCAACCATGGAAATGTCTTAGGACAGACATCTTTGAATACAGAAGTAAGACGTTTGGTGTCATAGTGCATCTACTCCAGATGTCAAGTAACTGCAGGATCACACTTCCAGAGAAGCAATTGCTCAGTGAAAGATATTCTTGGAGTATGTAAAATTCCAGATCTTGTAAGCTAAGGCGATGGACCACAGTTTGCTATGAGTTCATTATGTTCTGCTTCATATTCATTTGCAAACCCTAAGTATTTTTGTATTGGTGTAACAATATGAAGAACTTGTACATGTATGGTTGGCCAAAAGAGAGCTTTTTCATTAGACATTTGAAATTTTTTACCCATTTGTTCTCTAACTTTCGAGGTACTCAGTGTACCTGCCCATGTATAATGAATGGATTCTGAAGGGGGTGCCTCAGAAATGCTCAACTTTGCTAGAAATCTAACAGTTGTGAAAATTCCATGCACTTGATTACTTTCTCATGGGGCTTTCCTTTTGGATCCATCTTTTTCTTGCCCATCACGACTTTTTGTTTCTATTTGGATTTCTTTTGCTGTCCTCACTGACCTGTCCATTCATCCTAAACCATTACCTTTTAGACCTTCTGTAGCTGCTGTGGTCCAATGAAATGGCTGCTGCAGCTATTGGGATTATGAAATCTATGCCTTTAATGCCCAACAGTTTTATACAAAATTAAAAGGGGCTTAGGAGATAAAAGAATTATGAAGTACAGCAGCTTATGACCAACCAAGGACTGTTCCACTGGCTCCATGAGGTCCAGATCCTGCATTGATATTATTTAAATTGATATTATTGAAATAAGACTAAATATTTGCAATTCACGTGTTGCATTATTGACAACTGATATGGAACCTGCATGCAGGAGGAACATCAACAAGGGCACCTTTTATGGATAACTTGTAGGTATCTCTGATCTCCACTGTTCAAAATGAAAGCAATTATTAAATCATGTAGTAGCATTCAATTGATGAAGAAGGGCTTCATTAAATGATAGCTTCTGAGCTTTCACTACACGTCACCAATATGCAGTAAATTTTATAAAGTTGCAATGATAACATGCATTTATCACTAGTCAAATGTCAATTGCCTTGTTCATTTTGACCTGAAGAAGGGCCTGTGCCCGAAACGTCGAATCTCCTGTTCCCTGGATGCTGCCTGACCTGCTGTGCTGTTCCAGCAATAAAGTTTCAACTTTGATCTCCAGCATCTGCAGACCTCACTTTCTCCTCATTTTGACCTTCCAATTCAACCTGAAAACAGGAGGGTCATGACCTCAGATGGCTCATCAGAACAATGAATTTTCATTGATATTGTCAACAATTGGCTTGGTTACATTTTTTAAATTCAATATGTGGTTTTGATTTGTCATGCTCCAATACAAACATTGCAGATTATTTTACCCTCTCACGATAATCTCACATTGGTTTTGGTTATGTGGAACAATAATTCACCTAAGCAAATTAGAAGAGGGAAATTATTCTCTCTTCCTGATGTGTTTTAACAGTCACTCTTAAACTGTCAGCATTAGAACTTTTATTCATTTTAGTCAAATGACTGAATTGCTTGGAGTAAAAGATATTTCACGACATTCAGCAATATTTTGTTGGATGGTTTAACTTTCTGTTAGCAACCCAATCAAATGGTTAGATCCCAGTTGAATTGAATTGAATTGAATTTATTGTCACATGTACCGAGGCACAGTGAAAAGCCATGTCTTGCGAGCAGTATGGGCAGATCATATAATTAAGTAGCATAGATAAGTGAATAATAGGCAAACAGCGGCAAAAACAAAAACACCGGTATAGGCAAATGTTAACAGTTTGTGAGTCCATTCAGTGTTCTAACAACAGTAGGGTAGAAACTGTTTTGAAACCGGCTGATACATGTGTTCAGGCTTCTGTACCGTCTCCCCGATGGTAGAGATTGTAGAAAAACATTGCCAGGGTGGGATGGATCTTTGAGAATGCTGGCGGCCTTTCCTTGACAGTGGGCCTGGTAAATGGATTTTGTAGATAGGAGACCGGCCTTTGTGATTGTCCAGGCAGAGTTCACCACTCTCTGTAACCGTCTCCGATCTTGAATGGTACAGTTGCCATACCAGGTAGTGATACATCCAGACAGAATGCTTTCGATGACGCACCTATAAAAGTTGGCACGAGTATTCGCCATCATGCCAAATTTTCTCAGCTGCCTGAGGAAGAAGAGACGTTGTTGAGCCTTTGGAACCAGTGCGTCCACATGGAGAGTCCAAGAAAGCTTTTTGTGGATGATCACTCCCAGGAGCTTGACACTTTCCACTCATTCCACCTCTGTGCTGTTAATGTGTAGGGGTGTGTGGCATGAGTAACATCCCGTCGAAAGTCAATAATGAGTTCCTTGGTTTTGCCGGCATTGAGAGCTAGGTTGTTCTCAGTGCATCATTTTTCCAGGCCTTCCACCTCCCATCTGTAGTCCGTTTCCTCGCCATCTGAGATTTGACCGACTATGGTGGTGTCATCAGTGAGCTTGTAAATGGCATTAGTCTGGTATTTGGTGACGCAGTCATGGATATACAGTGAGTACACTAGGGGGCTGAGTATGCACACTTGGGGAGGGTTCCAGTGTTGAGTGTAAGTGAGGATGAAACATTGTCCCCAACCTTCACTGATTGTGGCCTGTGGGTCAGGAAACAGAGGATCCAGTTGCAGAGAGTGGTCCTTAGTCAAGATCACTAAGTTTAGTCGTCAGTCTCAAGGGTATAATAGTGTTGACTACAGTTCAGCCTTCAATGAGAAGGATTCTTACGTAGCTGTTCTTGGCGTCAAGATGTTCTAGGGAGGAGTGAAGGGCAAGTGAGATGGCATCTGACATGGATCTGTTGGTCTGATAGGCAAATTGACATGGGTCAAGAGTAGTGGGGAGGCTGGAGTTGATTAATGCCATGACCAGCCTTTCAAAGCACTTCATGACCACCGAAGTTAGGGCCACTGGGTGGTAGTCATTGAGACATGCTGCATGAGCCGCCTTAGGCACAGGGATGATGTTGGCCCTCTTGAAACAGGCAGGGGCAGACGCCTGCTGCAGGGAGAGTTTGAAGATATCTGAGAAGACCTCTGCCAGTTGATCTGCGCATGCTCTGAGTGCACTCTGTTTGGTCCCATCGCTTTCCTTGGATTCACATGAAGGAAAACTGATGTGATCTTTGATGCAGTGCCTGTTGGGGTAGGTTAATCAGGACTTGTTGGAATAGGTGTTACCTCTCTGCCAAAACTCTGCTCAAAGTGAGCATAGAAGGCGTCGAGACGGTCTGGGAGGGATATGTCATCATCTGCTATCTTGTACTGTAATCCCAATGATTGCAATGTAGGTAATTGAATAGAATTGCATTGTGAAATTGGTGGAGGGGACATGTGGTGTTGAGACTTTTTAAAGTCAGGCTGGCAGCAACTTGCAGACCCTTTGTAAAATTAGAAGGATCAATCTTCCTTCTGGTTTCACAAAAGCAAATTAATTAAAATAAATTATTCTGGCCATCAACAGGTCCACCCATCTGTCATTTAAAATGGCAGTTGGGGTCCTATTTCTGTCACTCCCCCCCCCCCCCCCCCCCAATGATGTATTTAAGATGGTAACTGCAAGTGGCAGGGTTCATGACTGAGCAGCTCAAGTTTGACTGGAATTGCAAAATATTGAAGGTTTTACTGATAGCTTTACATCTGTCTATCTTTCTTTCTCTCCATATGCAGCATTCTAGTTTCCAATTCTACAGTTGCACGGACTTTTTAGTTGTAAGATGATGTAATGCTAATACATTTATGTGTGGAATCTGCTTTACAGCAACAATAAAGGGCAGCTCAGACTCACTCTGCTTCAAAAACAAATGAACACAAAGCAATGCGCAGCAAGTTTATCATGTGACATTGAGTACCAAATATCGCAACAAATGCTCAACTCAAGCAGAGATCTGAGCCTCTGGTGAAACCTATAAAGTAAAATTGTACTATGTATATAAGCATTGAAATTCACTTTGTCCATTCTGGTCTCTTCAAGGGTCCTTCAATATGCCTCCTATTTCCTGTGGGAAGTTGCCGACCTTCGGAACTTGCTGACCCAGGGTATTATTTCATACTTGTTTGACTATTTTAGATAGTCCTCAGTGGTGACACTTCAGTGAATTATTATCTTTATATTGAGTAGTCATTAGGGCCTGGAGTGTTGCTATTTGTCACTCAGTGTAGTGTCATAATTTTATTGCTGACCTTTCTAAAATATGTATGCTGCAAAATAAAACAAGAGATCAGTGTGGTTGCTTGTACGGTACTAACATTTTACAAGTTATGTGCTCAAGATCTGGCCGTACTACATTATTCACAAGTTAAAAGTGAGGCTGCAGGAATTTGTGTGTGTTCATAGCATTTGAAATGTGGAACTCTGTCAAGCCATGTAATATTGATTGTCTTTATATTTGTGATATTTTCAGGAGAAAGGAGAACCTCTTTAAGCATAGAATCTTGACTACTCTATGGTCACTAAGTAGATTTGCTTCAAGAATTTGCAGCATACATCATTCAAAAGTTTTCTTTCTGGGAAATATTTCAGAAGTCCCCTCTGAAAGGGAATTAAAGTATTGACTTTATTTTACTTAAAATTCATACTCATTTAAAATTATTTCCTGTTGACACTAATAATCGTTTCAAAGCATGTGAGGGCTATTTTAAGATTCTATAATAATATTTGACTCACTTGAATCTAAAATCCCTGCACTGTGTTATTGTAGAATTTAATGGAGGCCTTCATTGAGCTTCAGTGGAATTAAACAAAACTTACTCATTTCATCCACTTTATAAGTCATCAAGTCTGTCAACATTCATGATAAGTTTCTGATTAATCAAAAGGAATTATCACGACTGGAAGCTCTCCATTTGACAGATTAATAATCTTTCTTTATAGAGAATTTTAGAATGAGTTACTTTAATTCTTTTGAAAAACATGTACATTTTGGATTTGTTCCCCTCACGTTAACATGATATGCAAATATCACTCCATCATATTAAAAACTTCCTTTTACCTCTGGATGCTAGTTCCATTTTTTTAAACTCTGCGCCTCATTGTCCTTTTCCAATTTTGCATGACAGCTGAGGTAGTGATTCATGACTCTAAACTCTTACACTTGGAAGTATTATCTTGTTGGTGTCTGTTTCTCTCTCTCTCTCTCTCTCTCTTTGGAAGTTGAAATTTGGTGATACGACCTTACTTTCTTGCAAACTGAAGTCACAAAATAAATATTAAATCATTTGGTTTACCAATGAACGAGTAAATTATGTTCAAACAAGGCAGTGGTAACTCAATCACATTTTACGAAAACTTGAATTTAATTTTTTCTATATATTTCCATTTTCAATTTGACCTTGCCCTTTCTGTTGAAAGTTCAGTTGCACTGGGAGTAGAAGCATTTACAGAACCTTTCCTTGAATCGACGCGATGAGCCATAACTTTGCTCTAAAGGTTTGCCATGTACTTGACAATCTTTGTTTTCAGTCGGTGAATTCCAACCCTACAGCAGAAGCAAATTACTTCCACTTAATGTAGCACAGAGGGACTCAAACGTTTCCCCAGGTAGAGTGAGTGAACTTTACTCTGACTGAAGTGAAAACAGCCAGATGTTAACTCCATTTTGTTTCGTTAGACTCTCATTCAAGTAAGCCAAAAAAAACAAGAATGAACGATATTCTCGATTCAATTTTAAAATTTAAATTAAACTTACACAGAACAGTATTGACTTTATATTCCATATGATTACAACAAAGAGGACATGCAGAAAGCCAACGAACAACAGTTTTAATTAAAGCAATCTAATTTTTACACCGATCACCAAATTATTTTAGGGATATTTATTGATATTAATCATGTTCTATATTCTTCCTGTTGTTAAACCAGTTCGGAATTTATCAAAACTGAACTCTTTCACTGTAGGTTATTTTTTCATCTATCGATTTTCTTTGTGTATATTAATCAAAATATCTTGATTAGCAAGTCTTTCTTACATTTTCTAAATGTTTCCGTGTAATTCTTTACCCCCTGCTCCACAGTCACTCACTCTCCCTATTGCAAAGATAGGGACACTTGTCTGTGTAAAAACCGAAAGAACTGCGGATGCTGAAAATCAGAAACAAAAATAGAAATTGCTGGAAAAGCTCAGCAGGTCTGGCAGCATCAGTGGGGTGAAATCAGAGTTAATGTTTTCTGGTCCAGTGACCCTTCGTCAGAACAAATGGTAACTGGGAAAAGGTTATTTTTTTATGCAGAAGATAGGGTGGAGAGAGTGGGTTAAGGAGTAAACAATAGGTGGAGATAGAGCCCTAGGAGTGGGAAAATGGTTGGACAGACAAAGGAGTGGATAATGGTCTGCCTGGGAGAATGAATAGCTAATAATGGTGACTATTAGTGGTTAACAATGGGTTGTGTGTAATAGCAGGCCATGTGATAACAAGTCATGGTGTGTAGGGGTTTGGGTAAGGACATGGGAGAAGGTACCTCAAACCTTAAAATTGTTGGACTCCATATTGAGTCCAGGAGGCTGTGGAGTTCCCAAATGGAAAATGAGATGCTGTGCTTCTAGCTTGTGTTGACCTTTGCTGGAGTACTGCAGCAAGACTGTGACAGAGATGTTGGTCAGGGAACAAGACGGTGTGTTGAAGTGGCTTACAACCTGAATTCATGGTCGTTTTTGCAGAAAGAATGGAGGTATTCTGTGAAGCGGCCAACCGGTCTACATTTTGTTTCCCCATTGTAGAGGAGACCACATTGTGAGCAGCGAATGCAGTAGACTAGATTGTGTGAAGTGCAGGTAAAGGGCTGGAAGGTGTACTTGGACCCCTGGGTACTGGAGAAGAAGGAAGTAAATGGGCAGATGTTACACCTTCTTGCTGGGGAAAATGCCGTAGGGCTGTGAGGGGGATGTTGGGATTGAAGGAGGAGTGGACCAGAGTGGAAAGCTGACAAGGGGATGGAGATGGGGAGAGGAATATGTGTCTTGTGCTGGAGGTGATGGAAATGGTGGCTAATGATCTCTGTATATGGATGTTGGTGGGATGTTAGGCGAGGACGAGGACAACCCTATCACTATTTTGGAAGGGAAGAGAGGGGACTAGGGCTGAATTGTGAGAGATGGTTCCAACCTGGCTGCAGGCTCTGTCTGTGAATTCTTCCATTAAGGAAGAAGGTGGGCATTTTGGACGCACCCTTGTTGAAGTTGCCTTATCAGAACAGGTTAGACGGAGACGAACGAACTGAGAGAATGGAATAGAGTCTTTACAGGAAGCAGGGTGCGAGGGTGTGCTGCCAAAGTAACTGTGGGAGTCAGTGCATTTGTTGTGGATAATGTGGCCAGTCTACCCCAGATATGGAAACAGAGATGTCAAGGAAGGTGTAGGCAGAGTCAAAGGTGGACTAGTGAAGGTGAGAACAGTGTGGAAATTGATAATTTTTTCCAATTCTGGACAAGAGAAGAACACAGCACAGATGATAACTAATATCCCAGATAAAGAGTTGTGGGTGAGGTCTGGAACAAGGAATGTTCCATGTAACCCACAAAGAGACCGGCATAACTGGGGCCCATGCGGGTACCCATGGCCACTCCTTTGATCTGAAGAAAATGAGAGGAGTTCATCCCCTGCGGTTGGAGGGTTCCCAGTCGGAAGATAAGACGCTCCTCCTCCGACCGTCGGGTTGTTGTGGTTTGGCGGCGGCATAACTGGGGCCCATGCGGGTACCCATGGCCACTCCTTTGATCTGAAGAAAATGAGAGGAGTTAAAGGAGAAGTAGTTGAGGGTGAGGATGAGGTCATTCAGGTGGCAGAGGCTGGCAGTTCATCAAGGACCCCTAGCAAAACTGGAATCAATGGGTACTGGGTGCCAAACTCTCTACTGGCTGGAGTCACACCTGCCAATAAGAAGATGGTTGTGGCTGTTGGAGGTCAATCATCTCAGCTCCAGGACATCTCTCCAGGAATTCCTCAGGGTAGTGTCCTAGGCCCAACCACCCTCAGCTGCTTCATCAATGACCTTCCCTCCCTCATCAAGTCAGAAGTGAGAATGTTTGCCGATGATTGCACAATGTTCAGAACCTCAGAGACCGAAGCAGTCCATGTCCAAATGCAACAAGATCTGGACAATATCCATGCTTGGGCTGACAAGTGACAAGTAACAAGTAACATTTGCATTACACAAATGCCAGGCTATGACCATTTCTAATAAGGCACAACCTAATCACCACCCCTTGACATTCACTGGTGTTACCATCACCAAGTCCCTCATTATCAACATCCTGAGGATTATCATTGACTAGAAACACAACTGGATTCACAACATAAATACAGTGGCTACATGAACAGGTCAGAGGCTTGGGATATGGCAACCAGTTACTCACCACCTGACTCCAAAAAGGAGCCATGATCTACAAGGTGCATTTAGAAGGACAAGTGCAGCAGAAACATGGAAACACCATTATCTTCTGGTTCCCCTCCAAGCCACTCACTATCCTGACTTGGAAATATGTCGCTGTTCTTTCATTGTTGTTGGGTCAAAATCCTGGAATTCCTTCCCTAAGGGCTTTTTGGCCAAGCCACAGCAGGTGGACTGCAGTAGTTCAAGAAGGCAGCTCACCCCCACCTTCTGAATGGCAACTAGTGACCAGTAATAAATGCTGGCCCAGCCAACGATGTCCACATCCCACAAATGAATAAAGAAAAGGCTTGCTTCTAGGCTTTTGTCAATGCTACCAGTAGGTCATCTAAGGATGGCATCAAGATATTTTTCTCTTGCTTTGTTAAACTCTCCATAATGAAAGAGATGAAATTGGGAATTCTATAGAGCGTTCACAAATGTTCTGTCACTAGAAACAATTTCCTGAATAATCGCAGCATTTACTTGATAGTGGTACCAGTATTTCATTCAATATCTTTGCACTGTAGAATCCAGGCTTTACTGACTTGTCTACAGTCTGCAGAAGCTGGGAGATTTCTGACACATTACACCATTCCTTCAACTCTACATCCTCATTGAAGCATCACTTCCTGTGAGCACCAGCTCATTAACATAAACCTATACATCCTGAACTTTGCAATGGCGAAGGAACAGCCAGCAATCTCACTTCTGTGTTCCTTTCATATTAAGGAAGGTCTGGTGGTGCAGTAGATAGTGTCTCTGCCTCTGAGTCAGAAGCTCCAAGTTGGAAGCATGATCCAGAACAAGACTTGGTATTGAAGGAAGGTGAGTTCATAGTGCAGGCAATCAGGTTGAGCATCAACCCGTTAATCCTTCCACACAGGATAGTAGCAGGCAATAAGAGGATAAAAGGTTGCTTGTCAACCATGTGATGGAATGAAAATTGGAGCATTTCTCATCCTGATTCATACCTCCAGACTATAAAGTACATATAAGTGTGAATATTGGATTCCCACAAATAACTAAATCACCACCCGTCTTGTTAATAGAGTACAACTTTACTTAAATATTAATTTTCATTCTGTTATGTTAAATTGCCAAAACCGAACATAATGATTTTTAATTTGTACTGTTATTTATATTCAACAGTGGTGACAACGCAATTCAAAAATATATAGTAATTATCTGTAACTTCACAACTCAATTATTGCATGAACAGGACTTGCTGAAAGAATTGAGGAGAAAGTGAGGTCTGCAGATGCTGGAGATCAGAGATGGAAATGTGTTGCTGGAAAAGCGCAGCAGGTCAGGCAGCATCTAGGGAACAGGAGAATCGACGTTTCGGGCATTACCC